>NW_024722803.1:0-25866 GCF_018991925.1 Homarus americanus | reverse complement strand
ATCAGTGTGCTTCGTTCGGTTACGTATTGCTTTGAACTTTGGAGCTTTGCTTTCCTATTTTTGCGACTTCAATGTTGTTAATATGCGGCTGTAGTGTTGAATGTCGCATGATGCTTTCGTCTCCTATCTGCGTTTGGTGTTTACATCAGTATCCGCCCTGCGATTGGCTGAAATATTTGTAAGACCCTTGATTGGTTTGACGGACATCAGCTGTTACGGAAAATACGCTCTTAGCCACGACTGTCTTGGGCAGGGCAATGTGAGTTTGTTTTCAGCATACGTCTATAAGTTTTCACTTTGCCCTCGTAGTTGTAGGCTAGAGTGACTATCTTGGCAAGAACTAAGTCAGAAGTTAGTGCATCCCTGTCCAGGGAATACAGTCCATTTGAATACGCATTAATGAATTCAAATCTATACACTGATGGTTAATTAACCAGTTCGTCTGACTCACCTGACTTACTTTGTCTCATTAACTCACCTGACTCACTGCCTTGGCCTCATTAACTCACCTGACTCACTAACTTGTCCTCATTAATTCACCTGAATCACTACCTTGTCCTCATTAACTCACCCCTGACTCACTAACTTGTCCTTTTTCTCACCTGACTCACTACCTTGTCCTCATTAACTCACTGGCTCACTAGCTTGTCACCCATGCTCTCTGACTCACTAGCTTCCTCCAGTAGAACTTAATCACAGCTTTTGCTAAACAACGAAAACTTGATAAATAGAAAATGTTTTCATTCCCGTGGACTGTCTTTGTGTCTTGTGGGCAGAATCTGAGGAAGAAATGGAGAGTGGAACAAGGAAGAATGAGGGAGACAGTAGAGAAAGGCGGGAGAAACAGATAAATGGGAAATAGGGAGAAGATAAAGGGTGAAAAGAACAGGGGGAGACGGTAGGAAAAGAGAGACAGAAAAAATGAAGGACACTAGAGAAATAAAAGTAAAACAGGTGAGGGTGGGGTGAGAGGAGGAGCAGGAAAAATGGTTTAGATAAACAGTATTCTCCCCGCCTCCTCCCCAGTCCTCCCCAAGCTTATTATTACACAGACAGGAGGACCTGAGGACACCAATGCCTGCCTGCCTTCCTTCCTTCCTTCCTTCCTTCCTCACAAATAATTAAGAATAGCTCCTTTCTAAGCCCTTTCAATCCTGATAAACCACCGGGTCCAGAATGCTGGCACTGGGACCTGGTGTGTGCTGGGGACCTGAGTGTCAGCCACCGGGGACCCGAGTGTCAGCCACTGGGGACCTGAGTGTCAGCCACCGGGGACCCGAGTGTCAGCCACTGGGGACCTGAGTGTCAATTACTGGGGACCCGAGTGTCAGCCACTGGGGACCTGAGTGTCAGCCACTGAGGACCTGAGTGTCAGTCACTGGGGACCTGAGTGTCAGCCACTGGGGACCCGAATGTCAGAAACCAGTTAATGAACACAAGTTAGTGAGGCAGATGAGTCAATGATGTCAACAAGAAACCAGAAACCTTAACCATAAGAAACCAAAAACATTAACCACTAGAAATAAAAAATCTTAACCACTAGAGACCAGAAACCTTAACTACTAGAACCCAGAAACCTTAGCCATTAGAAACCAGAAACCTTAACCACTAGAAACCAGAAACATTAACCATTAGAAACCAGAAACCTTAACCACTAGAAACCAGAAACCTTAACCATTAGAAACCAGAAACTTTAACCTTAACCATTAGACACCTTAACTACTAAAAACCCAAAACCATAACCACTAGAAACCACTAGAAACCCAAAAACTTAACCACTAGAAACCCCAAACCTTAACCACTAGAAACCAGTAACCTTTTGAACTAAAATCCAAAAACTATAAACACTAGAAATCGGAAACTTTAGCCATTAGAAAATTTAACAACTAGAAACCCAAAATTCATAACCACTAGAAACCAGACACGATGGAATTATGAGGAGAAACTGACCATTCCCTTGTTAACTCAACCACGAAGTTAAAACCTGAAGGACCATCAAGTTAACAGTTAAAGTCTCCCCAGCCTTACTCACTCAGACACGAGACCATTAACACTGTCTCTTGTACCACAGAAGAGGAGGAGAATCTATTTTGTGCCACAGAAAAGGAGGAGAATCGAACACCTTCATAAGTGCCACAGAAAAGTAACCGAGTGCCAGAGCCAAGACCTTTAAGACCCCACAGCATAAAGTAAAAGTCTTTAAACCCACAGAAAGTTAATATCTCGACCACAGTGGGACGTGTGGGGCTTATGAAACACCCAAAGGACCTAAAGTTAGGACAATTTTCACAATTTGAAAGATCTCCCTTACCCTCCCCCCCCCCTCCCTAACATATACCTACTTGCACTCTCTCAACCTAACTCCCCCCCCCTTATATGAACTCTTTCTCTCTCTCTCGTGTGTGTGTGTGTGTTAGCACTTCTCCACTAACGCTTAAGGGCTACTGACCATCATATATATATATATATATATATATATATATATATATATGTTGAAATAAATCACTATAGAGTGCATAGTCAGGTATGTCTGATATACACAAGGAAAAGCACTGGATTTCCCAGCATAGGTGGCAATTCACATCTTCAGGGTGAGTACACAGCGCTTCAAATTATCTTTATGTATATATATATATAATATATATATATATATATATATATATATATATGTATGTATATATATATATATATATATATATATATATATATATATATATATATATATATATATATACATACCACATACTGTAGATAATGTATAATACTATTCTAGTCTGATTTGAATTTACATGGATGTAACTTCAGGTCCATTAAACATCCAACAGAAGGCTGGACACTCTCATGAGTTTGAAAGTTTCACAGTCAGGGCCAGTCATACTCGTTGTTGATAGTCGTCAAGATGGCGTCAATAGTAGCTTTTTCTGTTGCTTAAAATACCTGGTGAAAATTCAAGAAACCGTCAGGCAGAGTCCGCTTTATCAATACGTCCCACCTCTTCTCCACTCCTCACTACCCCCACCCTCTACCCCCACCCCTCATCTCCCACTCCCCTCCTGCCCCCACCCTAACCACCTCCACTCCTCTACCCACACCTCACTACCCCCACCCCTCCTACCCCACCCCTCCTCCACTACCCCCACCCCTCACTACCCCCCACCCCTCACTACCCCCCACCCCTCACTACCACCACTCCTCCCACTACCCCCCACCCCTCTTTTCCCCCACCTCCCCCCCCACCCCTCCTACCCCCACCCCTCCACTACCCACCCCTCACTACCTACCCCTCACTACCCCCCACCCCTCACACCTCCACTCCTCCACTACCCCCCCACCCTCACCTACCCCTCACTACCCCACCCCTCACCACCTCCCTCCTCCCTACCCCACCCCCTCACTACCCCCACCCTCCTACCCCCACCCCTCACACTACCTCCACCTCCCACTACCTCCCCACACCCTCCCCACCTCCACTCCTCCTTACCCCCCCCTCACTACCCCCACCCCTCACTACCCCAACCCCTCACTGCCCCCACCCCTCTTTCACCTCCCACCCCTCACTACCTCCCACCCTCCCCACCTACCCTCCCACTCCTCCTACCCCACCCCTCACTGCCTCCCTCCTCCCCTGCCCCCACCCTCCCTACCTCCCACCCCTCACCCCCACCTCCCCTACCCCTTCACTACCCCCTCACTACCCCCACCCCTTACTACCCCCACCCCTCACTACCACCACCCCCTCACTACCCCCACTCCTCCACTACCCCCCACCTCTCCACTGCCCCCACCCCTCACTACCCCCCCACCCCCTCACACTACCCCCACCTCACTACCCCCACCCCTCCCTTCCCCCCACCCCTCCTACCCCAACCCCTTCACTACCTCCCACCCCTCACTACCTCCCACCCCTCCCTCTCCACTCCTCCCTCCACCCCTCACTACTCCCACCCCTCCCCACTACTCCCACCCCTCACTACCCCCACCCCTCCCTACCTCCACTCTCACTACCCCCACCCCTCCTACCCCCTCCCCACTACCCCACCCTCTGTCCCCACCCCTCCCCTACCTTCACTCCTCCTACCCCTACCCTCCCACCACTCCCTCCACTACCCCCACCCCTCCTGCCTCCCTCCTCCCACTACCCCCACCCTCCCACCCCCACCCCTCCTACCTCCCACCCCTCACTACCTCCTCCTCCACTACACTCCTCCTCCTACCCCACCCTCCATCTCCCCTCCTCCTTCACCCCCACCCCTCACTGCCTCCACCCTTCACTTCCCCCCCACCCCTCACTACCTCCACTCCTCCACTACCCCCACCCTCCTGCCCCACCCCTCACCCTTACCCCTCACTACCTCAACTCCTCACTACCCCACCCCTCACTCCCCCACCCTCACTACCCCCCACCCCTCACTACCCTCACTCCTCCTACCCCCCACCCCTCCTACCTCCCTCCTCCTACCCCCCACCCTCACTACCCCCACCCTCCCTACCACCACCCCTCACTACCTCTATCCTCACTACCACCACTCCTCTCACCTCACTCCTCACTACCCCCACCCCTCCCTACCTACCCTCACCTACCCCCACCCTCACTACCCCCCACCCTCCACTACCCCTACCCCTCCTGCCCCCCCACCCACTACCTACCCTCCTGCCCCCACCCCTCACTACCCCACCTCTCCTAACCCCCAACCCTCCTACCCCCACCCCTCACTACTACCACCCTCACTACCCCCCCACCCTCACTACCCCCACCCCTCCCCACCCTCACTACCCCACCCCTCACTACCCCACCCTCCTGTCCCCCACCTCCACCTCCCCCACCCTCCACTACCCCACCCTCACTACCCCACCCTCACTCCCTACCCCTCTGCCCCCCCACCCTCACCCCCCCACCCCTCTACCTCCACTCCTCCCTTACCCCACCCCTCACTACCCCCACCCTCTTTCACCCCCCCCTCCTCCCCTACCCCCCCCATCCCTCCCTTCCCCCTCAATCCTCCCTCCTCACCTGCCCCCACCCCTCCCCACTACCCCCACCCCTCACTACCCCTAACCTCACTTCCTCCCTCCTCACTATCCCCACCCTCACTACCCCCACCCCTCTCATCCCTCCTCACTACCCCCACCCCTCCTGCCCCACCCCTCACTACCCCCCATCCTCCACTACCCCCACCCTCCCACTACCCCACCCCTCCCCAGCCCCTACCTCATTACCTCCACTCCTCCACTACCCACCACTCTTCCCTACCTCCCTCCTTTCTACCCCCACCCTCTTTCTACACCACCCTCACTACCACCACCCCTCCTGCCCCACCCTCTTCCCAACATCACTCCTCACTACCCCCCGCCCTCACTACCTCTGCTCCTCACTGCCCCACCCTCACTACCACCTCACTACCCCACCCTCACTACCCCCACCTCACTACCCCTACTCCTCACTACCCCCACCCTCCACTACCCCCCACCCCTCCCACTACCTCCACCCCTCCTTACCTCCCTCCTCCTACCCCCCACCCCTCTACACCTCATTCACTACCCCCACCCCTCCTATCCCCACCCCTCCCACTACCCCCACCTCCACTAGCCTCCCTCACTACCCCACCCCTCACTACCCTACCCCTCTACCCCACCCTCACCCCCACCCCTCCCTACCTCCCTCCTCACTACCCCCACCCCTCCTACCCCCACCCTCCCACTACCCCTACCCCTTCACTACCCCACCCCTCACTACCCCCACCCTCCCTACCCCCACCCTCTTTCACCCCACCCCTCCCTATCCACTTCCTGCCCCACCCTCCTTTCACCCCGTCCCTCACTACCCCCACCCTCACTACCTCCACCCCTCACTGTCCACCCCTCCTGCCTCCACTCTCTTCTCCACCCCTCACTACCTCCTCCTCTACCCCCACCCCTCACTACCTCCACCCCTCACTATCCTCCCCTCACTGCCACCACCCTCCTGCCCCACCCTTACTATCCCCACCCCTCACTCACCCTCACTACCCCCACCCTCACTACCTCCACTCCTCTTTCCCCCCCCTCTCCTCACCCTCCTCACTACCCCCGCCCTCCTTCTGCCCTCACTACCCCCACCCCTCCTGCCTCCTCCTCACCCCCACCCTCCTTATCTCCCTCCACTCCCTCACCTTTCTCCTACCACCACCCTCCTACCCCTACCCTTCTCCCCACCCTCTCCCCAACCCTCATCTCTACCTCTTTTACCCCACCCTCATGCCCCCACCCTCACTACCCCCACCCTCACTACCCCCACCCCTCACTACCCCCACCCCTCACTGTCCTCCTCACTACCCCCCTTCTACCCCCACCCCCACTACCCCCACCCCTCACTACCCCAACCCCTCACTACCCCCACCCCTCACTACCTTACTGACTACGATGAGATCATCTAAGTAGGCACATACTGTGGTCCCTATCAACCCTGCAAATCAGGTGTTGATTATCCTTTGAAGAGTCAGTTGGGCATTTCTGAGATCGAAAGGCATCCTCAGAAATTCAAAGGCCCAAAGGAGTACTAAAAGTAGTAATCTCTCGAGATTTTTCATCCAGAGGTATTTGCCAATAACTGCTAAGAAAATCAAAGTTGCTAAATACAGCTATTATCCTTGCCTAAAGATTGTAAAATATCACTCAAGACAGCATTGGGAACTTATCTGGGATAGTATTTTCATTGACGCGTCTAAAATCAATCACTGGGCGCCAACCTCCATCCTTCTTAGGGATTAAAGATAGTGGACTATTGAAAGGGGATTTTGAATGTGTGATAACCTCTTGATCCAACATATCCTGAACCATGTCCTGGACCACAGCGCGCTGGCTATGTGGTAGTCGGTAAGCTGGTATGTAAATTGGGTTTGTGCCTTCGTTTTGGGATGTGTGATGTGAGGTTAAATTTGTGTGACCCAGCTGTTCCCTAAGTAAAGCACAATGTTTCGGTAGTCGGCAAGTAACTCTAGGAGCCTAGTCTTTCCTTGAGGGTGATCAATCACCTTAACATGTGGTGTTAATTGATTTATCCTCTCCTGTCTGGTTTGTTTAATTGAAGGTCAAGCACTACCAATTGGGAATTGCGCAGGCTGTTGAGCAACATGGTTATGATAAACTTAAAAATCACACAAATAACATCCTTCTTTCAATATGCGTAATGAGCCTGTTCTGTTGGGAACTAGAACGTCTGTTAAACCACCAGGACGTGCTCAATGTAGATTTGCACGATAAGCCTTTAACCTTGCATGTTTCCATAAGACAGACTACAACCGTCCCCGTGTACACGTCAGGTAAAATAACAGTGGCTCTGGTGATTTCCTCATTCTGAAAATGGAGAGTACCCGTTAAAACTGTAGGTACGATCGTCCAACTATTGCTGCTATAATCTCGCTGGAGAAGTGAGTCTGTGGGGTCTAGGACTCGCTTTGACTCAGAATCCATCGTCCTCGTAGTAGGAGTGTTGGACAACACATTCACCCCTGCGGAGAGCAATGGTACAGACGTGTGCATGGCACTGTAGGAAATACCATTAACAGTGATAGTATGTTTGCTTGGCTGAACATCTATCAAATTAGTTTTAAGAGTTGGAAGACCTATTAAACCGTCAGCTGGTAAATTAAAGTCTGGGACCACATAAAAATCTGCAGAAAAGAATATACTACGTCTAGAAAAACGTAGTGGTAATGTGACCATTCCTGTTATGTCCAGCTGAGTACCGGAAACTCCTGAGAGATCGGTGTAGATCGAATAAGAAATTATCGATGGGGGGATCTACGTTGTAACTCTTGATTGGATGCCAAAGAAAGTACGTTAGCACAAGCACCTGTATCAATGTCTAACACTAACTTCACTGATCCCAACCCTCGCCGGAATTAATAACACTTACGCTTTGGTTATCGCCGCTATTAACAAGGCTGTAACAGAAGCGTTGTCGCGTGTTGGTAGTGGTGTACCTACCCTTTGTCGGTCTGGGACTGACGTTGGTCTTCCCCCGATTTCTTGTGAAAGCGACGACGCCTACTTACCGTGGTGGGATACTTGGGGTAACTCAATCCCTATTTCTCTACATCGTCGGCCTGCTAAGCAATCCTCCGTAGTATGGGTGGGAGAATCATGGTATAAACACCACAGGTCTGAAGCAGACCTGGTTTGAGTCGCTGTTGCATAAGTCTTAGGTGGGCCTAGTCGCTGTTGTGGTTGAGGGGTTGGTTTGTTTTTAGGCTTAGCACCACTTCGTTGGAGTTGGTAACAAAAATCAACAGTATGACCATTTTTCTTTCAATGTGTGCAAACTAAATGTTGCTTCTTTGTTGCTGAATTCTTGGGAACTCATTGCTGAAATGACGCTACAGGTGTTACTGCCCTTGCTAGGGGAGTAAGTGATGATTTAATAACGATCTTGGCTGCATAATCCAAAATGTCCTCATCGGGCTTTTAATCATGTGTCTTTGCATGAATATATGCCGGGTCACGGATTGGTAGGATGAAACCAAGGAACTCCATTAATTGTGCAAAATTGACTAGAGACATATTATCGTGCTCGTCCACCCAGGGTAAACCACCAAAATTGGTTAAGATATCTTGACAGACCTCGCCAGCAATGGAAACACTTCTCATCGTGTCTTCTGCACGTATCGTCCGTGACAGATGATCAACCCACCTATTCATCCAATTCAGGTGAACCTGCTGTGCGCCTAATTGAAATAGACCAATTAAAGTCTTCTTAACTTCGCATAAGTAAGATGTGCAAGACCACTAGCAACCAAATGTTGGCTAGCATAACTTCCTTCTTTGATGTGACAGTATACAAACGCCATGCGTTCATCATCACCTGTTATTTAAATGTTTTTCATTACATCTTCACATGACCTTGAAAATGTGGTTACACGATAGTCATCATCCGCCGTAAACTCGCAAATGCGATCACTGCGGGGTAATACTTGAACAATGTTAGGTTGGATTGATGGCATGCTGGTATTAGATGTGGCCATGGTTAGTAAGTTCCTAGACAACTTAGATCTAACTGAAAGATGCGTGGATGCAGGAGGGAAGGTAAAAATCTCTGACACACTGTGAGACTCTGTAGACTGAGAGGTATCCTGCCCGTAATCAGGTGTTGTATTGTACGTATTACCTGATCTTAGGGCTCCACGACATAAATCGTCATGCCATTGATCACTTAAGTGTTAACTCTCGACAGGAGCTGCCATGCACAGGCCAACCGGCCTATTGCCGACTCCTTATTTTCTTATGTTCTTATGTAATAGAAATGTCTCGCAGTAAGGGCGCTTGCGTTTCTTGCGAATCTATTAATTCTGTGTATTCAATATTTACACGAGTACCAGTGGCTAGTACAGTGTCAGACTTGAGTGCGTCGGCAGAATTATCTGAAACGTTATCATAAATTTCCTTCAAATCGGTTTTATCTGAACTCATTAAATTAAAAAAATCATCCATCAGTGTTAAATAGACATGAAAAGTCAGTCTACACAAAAACCTTGCCTAGCCATTCACAGTAAATGTTTTAAAAATATCGTAATAATTGGCAAGAAAAAATTATAACTCGTTCTAGAGAACTTCAGTGTATATATATATATATATATATATATATATATATATATATATATATATATATATATATATATATATATATATATATATATATATATATATATATATATATGCAAGTAAATCACTGTAGGTGCACGTGATCTAGGTATATGCTGATAACCACTGGACATAATTTCTCACCAGCACAAGAACACTTAAATTTAATTGCAAAATGAATTCTCCGTGACCCGTGGAAGGATATCATCTGTGATCGGGATGAATGAGACACACTGTAAAATTTAGACACTTACATTCCCTCCAACACTGCAGACACACTCAAATAATGGTACACCAACATATGCGCACCTCTTAACCTGAACTTAAAACACTACTCTGGGGAATAAAAGTTATACATGATATTGAAATTATTAGAAACTCATTAGACAACAATAAATTCAAAGTATTAAGAAGTGTTGCTTGCACACATGAAACGGGCCTTAAGGGTTTTCACAAAATAATATCCACCACTGCGGAAATACTATTAAAATAAGAAATTATTAATTTCACCATGGATAGGCCTAAAGGGCACTCAATAGAATTATGTTACACCAACAGATGCTGCCCTTAAGGGTTTTCAACAAAATAATATCAATCACTGAGAAAATGGTATTAAAAAATAAGAAATTAATAACTCTACAATGAATAGTACCTTAAGGGCACTCAATGAAATTATATCAAGCACTGAGAAAATGGTATAAAGAAATAGAACTTATTAACTCCACCCTGAATAGGCCTACAGGGCACTCAACAAAATTATATTACCCCAACAGATGCACACCTCCTAACCTAACTTAAACACTACTCTGCCAGTCATTGTTGCAATGCAACAATGACTGAGGCACAGGCAAGAACTTGGAATGCTTTCTCTAATGTGGTGCGGAACTTCTTAGGTAACAAGAAAGCGGACAACTATCAAGAAATTGTGGAAGAGCTGCTCTTGAGTTTACAAGCACTTGGATGCAGAATGAGTATCAAGGTTCACTACTTACACAGTCACTTGTACGAGTTTCCAGAAAATCTGGGAGAAGTGAGCGAGGAGCAAGGGGAGCGCTTTCATCAAGACATTAAAGTAATGGAAGAACGTTACCAAGGTCGATGGGACTCGAACATGATGGCGGACTAGTGCTGGAGTTTGATGAGAGACATTCCAGAAGCTGTACATAAGAGATCGGCCAAAAAGAGGAAGTTTATGTAACTGTAACTTGATCTTAATACTTGCACTATTTCTACCGTACATTAATTGTTTTTTTCACCCATCAATGTTACATTTAAATATTATATGTGCATTAACTTTCCAATTTGATATTAACAATTTTTGGTTATAGAAAAATACAAATTATAATGCTGAAAAAATTGATGTATACATGTTTAAACCGTCAATTTTGATCCAAAAGTTTACGTTTCCCATCAAAAGTGCAATATGGTATATCTCAAACACCTGATGTGATAGACAAAAACCAAAGTCATATTTGGATTCTGCACCCCAAATTTACTTAAAATCCGTTTAAAAACCTTGTGCCAGAAAAATTGTGTTGACCGGTGTTATGATGTACCACCATCGTTATGATAGACAACCACGACCATGACATGCCATCACCATTAAAAAAAACATCACCATCATGATGCACCACCATTAGATGCAGTTACTCAGGGCAAGATGTGTGTATGAGTCCGGCTCTCCTGTGATCACCTCAAAGTGAGTCCTGGGGCGTTAATTAAGACATAGGTGGGAATGACCAAACTATCAGTCCAATTACGGTTTGTAAAGAGTGATCAGAATTAAAGTGTGTGTGTTTGTTTGTATGTGATATATATGTAACCTAGTGTATTTCTTTGTATGTGAGATGTATGTAACTTGGTGTGTATTTATTTGTTTGTGTGTGACATGTATGTAACCTGGTGTGTATTTATTTGTTTGTATGTGAAATGTACATAAAGTAGTGTGTTTGTTTGCTTGTTTGTATATGCGATGCACGTAACCTGGTGTTTATTTATTTGTTTGTGTGTGAGATGTATGTAACGTAGTGTGTTTGTTGGTTTGTGTGTGAGATATATGTAACATGATATGTGTTATTTTCGAAATGTACATTATATATTATACAGAAGTCTGTAGTTTAATTCAGAAAGTAATCATTATGAAATTTATCTTAATACAACCACGAAAATCCGCAGAATATATTTACAAATGTCCGCCCAATTCATTAACACCAGTCAGACCGTTCCCACAAAAATTAATAAAAAGATGATTGATTATATAAACAATAAACAATAAGCCGAGGAAGATTTGATCAAAATGACTGGCAACTTTGTGACGTTTAATTAGTACTGATTGGCCCAGAGCGAAGTAATGATATCACTTTATGTAGTTAGTGAGGAAGTACCGACAAGCAGCAGTGTTTGACTTGCTCAACCTATGCAGTGAAGTTGAACAGTCGCAACTGACAATGTTTGTATCCCCAGGATTGCACTACAGTGTTGCCTTATGAGTTCTACGTCGAATACTCTTTGAAATGATTCAATAGTTAACTCTTTCTCCCCTCTCTCTCCGGCATATTAAGAGAATACGTGTCGATGACAGAAGACTCGCACGTCCGGCTCCCATAACTAATTCCTGTCATAAGCACGCATTCGCAAACCTTGACGAGCGTTAAGTGTATCAACATGATTAACTTGGTTTAGTAAAAATGTTTATTGCGTGTCGAGGTTCTCTTAACCTGTTACACCTTCAGTATAATCAGTGGAGGAAAGGTGGAAGTTTCCGACTAGATAAATACATTGGTAATTCCCTTGAGGATGAACAGGTTTTAGATGATTACTTAAAATAAAAGACAGTGAAAGAGAGATTTGGAAGAGAGAGAAGGAAAAACAGGCGGAAATGGAAGGAGAAACCGACGAAGACAGCCAGAGACTCGCAAAAAGAGACAAAGAGAACGAAAGAAAGGGATAGAGAAAAATAATAAGTTAATTACGGTGATATTAATGTTACCACAGTTATCTCAAGGTTGCCTTCCTCATCACGTCAGGTGCTCGACCACATCTTCACCTACACACCTCCCACAGTCATGTTCTTACCTGGAACACAGTATGCAAATTAGAGACAGTTAAAGGGGCGTGTGAGTCAGTTAATTAACCTTCTTGGAATTTTATTACTTTATGTCAAATTGGATCTTGTTTACTGTAATTGTTAAACTAATGTTTCGTACAAATGTCATCATAGACAAATACACAAACCGTGATGCCTGCATGCCAAAATTCATGTATACTATACTAACATCTACATAATTATATAAAACTATGTGCACATATGCATAAACACACACACACACACACACACACACACACACACACACACACACACACACACACACACACACACACACACACACACACAGGCGACGTACCTCGATATTTGGTTAGACAATACTTGTCTTCAGGACCGGGTAAGGTGAGGAGGATGAGATATGACATCCCCACACACCTATCTTCCTCCCCTCCACCTCCCAATCCCCACCTCCCAATCCCTCCCTTCCTTTTTCTCATTTTAACTCCCTTCCATACTTGCCCCCAACACCTCCCTCCCCAGCAACGTGACTGGTGCAAGTAATGTGTGTAGCGCGCCATGCTCGTCACGTGTGGGCCCTATAAAGGTCCTGGGAGACTAGCTGCGCTTCCCCCTACACTACAATAATGTTTACAAACTGGGAACTCCCGGATAACACGGCCCCGCTGCACCGTCGGCTGTCTAGGAATATTTGTTGGGTTAGTGCGTGTTTGTAGGGGAGTTTTGTACGTGTTTGTACGTTTTGTTTGGATTTTTTTTGTGTTTTAGTGCATGTGTTTAAGGGATCTAGTTACTTTAGTAGGTATATTTGTAGAGATTTTAGTGCATGTTTGTGAACGCGATTGTATGGGGCATAAATTTATGTTTGTGGAGTATTATTAGGTTTTTGTGGTTGTTATTTTAAGGTGAACTCAGTGTTTTTAGGCATGAAGAAACGTATGTAGGGGTATTGTGTGTTTATGGGTTTGTTTGCAGAGATTTAGTCCGTTTCGTAGAATGATTGTTGGTAGGTTAGTGCTTATCTGTATGGGATTTAGTGCATGTGTGTGGTTCAGGGAAGACATTTTTTAAGGATGGGATATAATATACTGACGATAAATGGGAAATAGCAGAGAAAGGAAACGAGGGACCAGTTAATGGAAAGTCACAAGGGGGAAGGAAAGTAATGGTGGAGTCGTGTAGTAGAGAGAGAGAGAGAGAGAGAGAGAGAGGAAAGGAAAGGAAATAGAAAGAGGGAAAGGGAAAAAAACGAAAAAGAAAATGGGATAGCAAAGACAAAGTAAAGAAAAAAAACTAAGGAAGAAGAAACGGAGAGAAAGAGTGGAAGAGTTAAAGAGAGAGAAAGAGAGAAAAATAAATAGAAAATTCCCAGGCAGACTAATAGCCACACACACACACACACACACACACACACACACACACACACACACACACACACACACACACACACACACACACACACACACACACACACACACACACACACACACACACAGATAGCAAAAAAAACTTACACAGAGAACCACCAAACCAAACAGCTCAAGTAAACACGTGACATCCGCAACCATTATCATATATAACTACCCCTCACACATAACTACGCCCCCGTCATAACCTTAAGACACACACACACACACACACAACATTTTGGCTGCCATGTTCTCTCAATAAACCGTTAATTATTGTTATTATTATTATTATTATTATTATTATTATTATTATTATTATTATTATTATTATTATTATTATTATTATTATTATTATTATTATTATTATTATTATTAACTATCCTTTCCCCCCCAACTTACTCATAACTATCATCTCCATCCCTCCTTCCTCGACACAGACATACACACACACACACATATGTACCACCCCCCGCCCCATGGAAATAAAGCAAGCCCAAATGTCTCTACTGGTTATAGCTATGAAATACAAACAAGAGCTACAGAGAGACATCAAGGCAGTATTAACATAACTACATTAATGTTTTACATTTTTGCATTTATATCAACTAAACAAACAAAAACACTCGCATTGCAAAAATCCCGACCGTCCAAACTCACTCTATAGATAAGACCCCTAAACTGAGACAGTCCTACACACAGACAGACGGACGACCTAAGCATAAATATACCACTGTGTTTTAAATTTTCACACAGCCATTAACTCAAAGACACCCCAACCCCAACCCCCACCATGAAATTCAAATCGGCCCAGTTCTCCCTCTATAGATAAGAGACCCATAAAGTGATAGATAAGGGCGGCATATATCTGGCACGAGCTGGGAAGGAAAACAGCGCGTGGGGGGGCGTCCATCTTAATACATCTGTCACGATATCATCTGAGTGAGGAGCCGACGGCCACTAGCACGATTCCCTGAGGCTCCGTATGTTATATTTTTACCCCTAACTGGGAATTCGATAACACATCTAAACGAGTCCACTTAAGCAACGACAGAGAGAGAACTGGTTGGCATAAAGGCGTTGAGATGATGATGAAACTTTCCCGTTACTAGATAAGTTCCGTAATCCTCAGTAACGGGAAGAAATCCATGAAGTAATCTTTCAAAAGTGAAGACCAGAGATCTGATTCTCAAAGATTTATACGTCAAAAAATCTTCCTTTCAGTGAATGTATCCATCCACTAGCTGGAAACTTCCACTGCTTCAATTTCAATGACCTAATTGTCCAGTAAGTTTTGTATCATACTATAAAAATAATTCAAGCTATGTTTATGTGTTCTTAACCTTTTAATCACTGTAATAAATACTTTACGAGTGTTTAGGAGCAGAAGAAGTAGAGTTACTACAGTATTACCGTGTGTTATATCCTAACCGCAATGACTGGTGAGGTAACTGTAGAGACTGATGGGAGTAACTGTGATAATTGGTAGAGCCAGACGTGAGGTTGGATTTATCGGCCTGGACTGGCATCCATGGTGCCACACGCCAGGATAAACAAGTCCTACAGGAGCCAGCAGTGAGGCCTCGTGTCCTGTGAGCTCCTCCCCCGGCTTGCCTCCTTGTCGAGGGACACTGACTACATAACATCACGTGATCTCTGTAATATGAGTATGTAAGATATCGAGACCAAGTGGATGAGAATTGGCAAATAGTTTAGAACAAGAAGAACTTGATATAGTAAAGTTTTGTGTGTCTGGAGACGAGAGAATTTCTACAGTCTTATCAAAGCTTCTTTTCATAGTGCTGTTTCTCTATGGACAGTTCGATATATGATCTACCAGTCCTCGTAATATTAACGTGACATAGTGTCTTTGTTGGTTTAGGTTAGGTTAGGTTAGTAGGGTGTGTCATACGGAGGCGAATTTTTTTTTTTTGAGTTTGAAAAATCGGCCCATGGTATTAATGATGTAGTTCTATGTGCAAAATCATGTGATATCTTCAGATTTGAAAAGTTTTCATTTTTTGCTAGGTAAATTTTAACTTGAAATCTTATGAAAATTCAGTATTCCCACCTTTTTGCCAACACCACTAAATAGCTTATTTAAAGTAAAGTAAATGTATCAGGGAAATTTATTAGGATGAAAATGATCCAGAATAGTGAAACGAATGCTCTTGACACATTTATTAAATTTAATATTCCTTTAGAAAACAAAATCATCAAATACAAAAACCGGTTTTATTACTACGACCCGGTGTTGCTGCACACCATAGAGAACATGTCTTTCTTGCTTCTGTTTCTACTCATCACCTCCCTGCTGACCACCTGAGCTCGGATGTAGCCTTCCCTCCTCTCCTGGCTGTACACGTGACTGCTGGCCTCGCTCACTTGCTGTACACAACGCTCTATACTCTGGGTGTGCGAGGGCCAGGCAGGGACATGCATGGGGTTGTCCAGGAAAGCTCTGACTTGAACATTGGTGAGGCTGCAGGTAAGAGGGGGCTCACTGCCAGCCTGGATGTTATCCAGATCTATGAGATCAGTGAGGGTCTTGGCACCTAGATTAACTTCAGGAGTCTTCCTGACCCTGAAGGAATCGTCACCAACTGATTCGTCATGCCCAGATCCT
Organism: Homarus americanus; assembly: GCF_018991925.1. Classification (NCBI taxonomy): domain Eukaryota; kingdom Metazoa; phylum Arthropoda; class Malacostraca; order Decapoda; family Nephropidae; genus Homarus; species Homarus americanus. The sequence goes on along the minus strand of NW_024722803.1, from coordinate 9,155 downwards.
CTCATAAGTCTCATATCCAAGATCTTTTTGACTGCCACTCTTCTCTCCTCCTCATCCTTACTGCAGAGCATTGTCTGCAGAACTGCCTCGGGATGAGCATACCAGGAAGATCTCCTCACAGTCTGCTCCACAATCTGAACAACCTTCCTTGGCTGACTCCTCAGGAGCTCAAGCTGGAAGGAACATGCCTCGGACCTGGAGAACGATGACTTGACCTTGGTGTTGAACCAACCGGCAAGTAGACACTCACGATGAATTGGACAATAAGTCTCAGGTTGTGAAGCTGGTTCCTTTCAGTTTATGATGAGCGACCCAAATTCTGCAGAACCTGAGAGCCAGTTGGGGAGCCACCTAGAATGTAGATTGACCCATCTGCAGGTAAGCAAGTCTATCAGGCATGACCCCAGCTCTTGATGGCACTGCAAATCATGTAACCATAGTACTGGTCAGTACTCAGGTCGTCAATGACAGTACAGCAAGCTCAACGAGTGGAGGGCCAACTGTGATTTTTTCAAAGCTCGGATTTATTTCTAACCCAGTGGCAGAGTCCAGCATCTTGCCAAGAGGACCAGACCATCTGTTGTTTGAAAGAGTCTTGCCATCCAACTCCTGGATCAGATGTCTGAGTGGCAACTCGTTGGTGTGGAGGTCACAAACAATCCAGACCAGCTTCCTCCCAATCGTCCGCTCTATCCACTGTATGACCCCCCTTGCCACCCTGTGTTCGTGTTGGTGCTGTCCCCTCCAATGGCCTGCAGGGTCTGGTCTACGTTCCTCTCTCTGAGCCAGTTCACAATGTTATCTGCCACTATCTCAGCTGGTTTCCTGATGTCATCTTTCTCTGGAGTGAAATGCCACAAATACTTCCCTCCTGGTTCACTGCAGCAGGAGTAGTGTTCCTCCTTCACCATGGCAGGGAACAACTTGTCAGAATCTCCAACTTTCATGAACACTTTAGTGTCATCCCTTCTCCCATCAAAGAACAAACAATTGATTCCATTTTCTCTTATCCCCTTATCAAACTCCTCTTCTAGGTTACTGACAAGTTTCTCCTGAGCTCTCCTTACTTTGTTATGATCTATCACCAGGTGAACATCATCAGGTGTTATCAAACCACCGTCAATCCAGGCAGCTGTTGCTATCTCTGCAGTTTCTCTGAGACCAGTGTGGTGTCGCATGCTGGCCAGAGCTATGCTCGGGATATCTTTCCTATTTCGAATCTTATGCCTGGAAGGTTTGGGATCATTATTTTCTGGTTAGGGACAAAGTCACCATTCTCCTGGTCAGCACTCGGATCAGCCATGGGGAAGTCATTAAACTCTGAATCAGCTTGACTCCAATCATCGGCCTTTTTTACCTCAAATTCTGGCCTTCAAGTCTTTTCCTCGGCAACTCTTCTCCCCTTCTGTCTCTCTCATAGCCTGCCCTGGACTCCGGAATATCTTGGCTAGAAATCATGAGAGCCCCTATACTGCCAGTCTTCTCTCTGTGCTTTGACAATGCCAGTCTGATCACAGGAATCTTTCAGTTCCACGCTTTGCAACACAGGAGATGTGGGCCTCGGATTTACAGTCACGATCGCATCCAAACTCAGGACAGAGAACAATTGGGCACTTGCAAGTAATTATGTCAAATAACTGGTCCAGTTGCTTGGCAAAGCTGTCCTTAACTGCAAATTTTCCTCTCCCAAGAGAGATATCTCTTGCCTTTTCCCAACTGGCTAGCAGTCTCTCACTAATCTTCTTCTGACTTGTTATGACTGGAGGCTTGAACTGAGCGTTAGCCAGAGTGTACTGCGCCAAGACAGCTTTGGTCATATCACTGGCAATGTCTTTGTTTGTGTTAGTTCTTTGGTTCTTTTCACTGATTTGCCTGATTAAAACACCGTATCTCAAAGCATCTCTCAATGTAGGCAACTCCGACTTCAGGAGCTCTCTCCCAGACCCAAGATAGTGACTGAGATGGCTGGATTTTTGGTTCCTCGTCCTGACACAAGCAGCCATTGCAAATATTATCAACTTATAAATGCATCAGAATCTGAAACAGAAAAAAAATATTGTTAGTTGGGTTGTTAAAGAATGAAGTCAGAAAGCAATGTTCACTATTTAATTGTAATGCACTAATGCAGCTGTACGTTAGATTTTCGATAAATTTCACGCTAAAATTTACCTAGCAAAAGGTTGCAAAATATTGAAACTGAAATTATTTTCTGTTTATATACACTAAAATCTACCAAAAAAGTGATGGGCCATTAGTTTTAGCTGATCTTCCCTCCTATGACACACCCTATTAGGTTAGGTTAGGTTATGAACTGAGCAATTTCACGAACAGATTATTGAAAGAAAGTAGCAGTCAAAAACGGAAAATGTACAGTAGGTTTAGATTGTGTGTGTTAGCGCGCGAATTTCTAAGAAATTACTACAGTATATACGATAACATATAAATACGTGTAAATAAATACAGACTAGACTACATGTATAGAGATTTAACGGCGTGTATCCATAACCCTCACCTTATGGGGAACAGAAAAGTCTCCGTTTTACATAAAGTCTCACAGCACTAACACACGATATAATACACTAGACTTCAACACATTGGAAGGTGGGTGGGGAGGGTGAGTTACTATGGTGGAGGATGGGAAGGGTGGGTTACTATGGTGGAGGGCGGGGAGGATGGGTTACTATGGTGGAGGGTGGGGAGGATGGAACTATGGGGAGGGCGGGAGGATGGGTTACTATGGTGGAGGGTGGGAGGATGGGTTACTATGGGGGAGGGAGGATGCAGGTTACTATGGAGGATGGGTTGCACTATGGGGGGAGGCAGGGAGGATGGGTTACTATGGGGGAGGGCGGGGAGGATGGGTTACTATGGGGGAGGGCAGGGAGGATGGGTTACTGGGGGAGGGCGGGGAGGATGGGGGGAGGCGGGAGGATGGGTTACTATGGTGGGTTACTATGGGGAGGGCAGGGGAGGATAGGGTTACTATGGGGGAGGGCGGGGAGGATGGGCGGGGGGTGGGAGGATGGGTTACTATGGGGAGGGCGGGAGGATGGGTTACTATGGGGGAGGGCGGGGAGGATGGGTTACTATGGTGGAGGGCGGGAGGATGGAGTTACTATGGGGAGGCGGGAGGATGGGTTACTGGGGGAGGAGAGGAGGATGGGTTACTATGGGGGGAGGGCGGGAGGATGGGTTACTATGGTGGAGGGCGGGGAGGATGGGTTACTATGGGGGAGGGCGGGGAGGATGGGTTACTATGGGGGAGGGCGGGGAGGATGGGTTACTATGGGGGAGGGCGGGGAGGATAGGTTACTATGGGGAGGGCGGGAGGATGGGTTACTATGGGGAGGGCAGGAGGATGGGTTACTATGGGGGAGGGCGGGGAGGATGGGTTACTATGGGAGGCAGGAGGATGGGTTCACTATGGGGAGGGCGGGAGGATAGGTTACTATGGGGAGGCGGGAGGATGGGTTACTATGGTGGAGGCAGGGGAGGATGGGTTACTATGGTGGGGCGGGGATAGGTTACTATGGGGGAGGGCGGGGAGGATGGGATTGCTATGGGGGAGGCCGGGAGGATGGGTTACTATGGTGAGGAGGCGGGAGGATGGGTTACTATGGTGGAGGCGGGAGGATGGGTTACTATGGGGGGAGGGCGGGGAGGATGGGTTACTATGGGGGAGGGCGGGGAGGATGGGTTACTATGGGGGGGGGCGGGGAGGATGGGTTACTATGGGGAGGGCAGGGAGGATGGGTTACTGGGGGAGGCGGGGAGGATGGGTTACTATGGTGGAGGCAGGGAGGATGGGTTACTGGTGGAGGGCGGGGAGGATGGGTTACTATGGTGGAGGCGGGAGGATGGGGTTTACTATGGGGGAGGGCGGGAGGATGGGTTGCACTATGGGGAGGCGGGAGGATGGGTTGCTTATGGGTGGAGGGCGGGAGGATGGGTTACTATGGGGGAGGGCAGGGAGGATGGGTTACTATGGGGGAGGGCAGGGAGGATGGGTTACTATGGGGGAGGGCAGGGAGGATGAGGTTACTATGGTGGAGGGCGGGAGGATGGGTTACTATGGTGGAGGCAGGGGAGGATGGTTACTATGGTGGAGGCAGGGGAGGATGGGTTACTGTGGGGGGAGGGCAGGAGGATGGGTTACTATGGGGGAGGGCGGGAGGATGGGTTACTATGGTGGAGGGCGGGAGGATGGGTTACTATGGTGGAGGGCAGGAGGATGGGTTACTATGGTGGAGGCAGGAGGATGGGTTACTATGGTGGAGGGCAGGGGAGGATGGGTTACTATGGTGGAGGGCGGGAGGATGGACTATGGTGGAGGGCGGGGAGGATGGGTTACTATGGGGAGGCGGGAGGATGGGTTACTATGGGGGAGGGCAGGAGGATGGGTTACTACTATGGTGGAGGGCAGGAGGATGGGTTACTATGGTGGAGGCGGGAGGATGGGTTACTATGGGGGAGGGCGGGGAGGATAGGTTACTATGGGGGAGGGCAGGAGGATGGGTTACTATGGTGGAGGCAGGGAGGATGGTTACTATGGTGGAGGCAGGGAGGATGGGTTACTATGGTGGAGGGCAGGAGGATGGGTTACTATGGTGGAGGCAGGGGAGGATGGGTTACTATGGTGGAGGCGGGAGATGGGTTGCTATGGTGGAGGGCAGGGGAGGATGGGTTACTATGGGGGAGGGCGGGGAGGATGGGTTACTATGGGGAGGGCAGGGGAGGATGGGTTACTATGGGGGGGACGGGGAGGATGAGGTTACTATGGGGAGGGCAGGAGGATGGGTTACTATGGGGGGAGGCAGGGGAGGATGAGTTACTGGGGGAGGGCAGGGAGGATGGGTTACTATGGGAGGCAGGAGGATGGGTTGCTGGTGGAGGCGGGGAGGATGGGTTACCTATGGGGGAGGGCAGGAGGATATGGGTTACTATGGGAGGGCGGGGAGGATAGGTTGCTATGGGGGAGGGCAGGAGGATGGGTTACTGGGGGAGGGGGAGGATGGGTTGCTATGGGGGGGGCGGGGAGGATGGGTTACTATGGGGGAGGGCAGGGGAGGATGGGTTACTGGGGGAGGCAGGAGGATGGGTTACTATGGGGGCAGGGAGGGATGGGTTACTATGGGGGGGAGGGCAGGGGAGGGATGGGTTCTATGGGGAGGGCAGGGAGGATGGGTTACTATGGGGGAGGGCGGGAGGATGGGTTACTGTGGGGGAGGGCGGGGAGGATGGGTTACTATGGGGGAGGGCGGGGAGGATGGGGAGGGGGGGAGGATGGGTTGCTTGGGGGAGGCGGGGAGGATGGGTTGCACTATGGGGGGGGGGGAGGATGGGTTGCTATGGGGAGGCAGGGAGGATGGGTTGCTATGGGGGAGGGCGGGAGGATGGGTTACTGGGGGAGGGCAGGGAGATGGTTGCCTATGGGGGAGGGCAGGAGATGGGTTACTATGGGGGGGAGGGCGGGAGGATGGGTTACTATGGGGGGAGGGCGGGGAGGATGGGTTACTATGGGGGAGGCAGGGAGGATGGGTTACTATTGGGGGAGGCAGGAGGATGGGTTACTATGGGGGCGGGGAGGATGGGTTACTATGGGGAGGGCGGGAGGATGGGTTACTGGGGGAGGGGTGGGTTTTTGGGGGAGGGCGGGGAGGAGATCTGGTTTCTTGTCTTTATACACTGAACATTATTATGTTAGCTATATGGAGGCTTAAGAGTCCGAGATCTTAGGTATTTGTTGACACGAAGAATCATTGACTGGATTTATACCACTCTCTCCGGAAAATCTGTACATATGTGTCTGTTTAATGCGTCTGTGTGTCTTTATGCTTTCTCGGTGGAAGGTGAAGGTTTGTGGGCATGAGGAAAAGATATCCGAAGTCTTGTGTAGGTGTCTTGTCTTGCGGGACCCCAGTGTGGGAGGGCTGGAGCTCTTGTTGTGGTCAGAGGTGTGTGTGTGTGTGTGTTTGTCAGTTGAGAACTGTCTACTACATGCATGGACCTGTTCTTGTCTTCTGGTGTCGGTGTGTGTGTGTGTGTGCTGTCGTTCTTCAGCCGACCATGAAAGGATGCTTTATGTTCTGATTCATCATGTTTCTAAGGCCTGTGAGAATCTGGAAAGAGTTTCAAGATGGACTGATTCTATGGTAAAAAGTCTTTCTATCAGTGGCTGATCTCTCAATTTTTAAGGAAGCCAGTCTAGAAGGTTAGGATTCTGAATCCTATTGACAGAATCCTCAGTCAGTGGCTGTACGTCCAGTGGTTGCATGTCTGCTGGCCTCCTGGACTCCTGGATCACTACTCCAAAAAGAATCAAGTTCACTTACTCCTGGATTCAAATTTCGATTTTGGCACTTCCCCTGGTCAGCAGCTCCATCCCTCAAATATGTGGTTGTAGGAGTGTCCCAGTCCCAGGACTGACCAGGATTGAGTCAATCTCAGCGTCATCTTGGCCCCGGAGTCTCAGGAGCCAGTATGTGTAGATGCCAAAGACCAGTGGCTCAGGTTATTACCGTGAAAAATAATTACTTTCAGTTGACCGCCGACAGGGCCGCACTCTGCGACATCGATAGGTCACGCGGCTCCAGGTTATACCAGCGTAATTCTTCAATTCTTTATTTTTTTATTATTTTGCATTAATATTAATTCTCATTAGTGAAACCAAAACCAGTGACTGTCTCATCTTAGCAAGGAGCTGGGTCAGGAGGGTGGGTAAAGGGTTACGAACAATTTAGAACACCTCCAAATGTTACAATTGTATCAAGCTTCCACTAACAACAATAAAGGAACGTGTAAACGAACTCCAGACAAATGCATGGGAGACGTGTCAACAACCTGAACCAGCACATACTCAGCAAAGGCCTGGAAAGAAGACATAAACATAATCCAGAGGTAAAACAGAAGACACGTCTCCCATCCAGCCCTCTGCAAAAGTCGAATGAGCTAATAACAAAGTGGGCTCATGTACTCTAATATGACATGTTACTTAGCGTAGGACTCAGGGACTCGTGCGAGAAGTCTGTGAGAGAGAAGTAATCTTATTAGCTATGTATAGACCAAACAACTAGTAGTGTGATGTTCCATATGCGGAGTGGGAGCTTGACACTTACTTACTCTCAAGGTCTCAAGAGGACAGGTCTGCAACATCGTGAGCTATAAGGGCAGTCTTGAGACAAGAGAAAGCTACTTACATCATGGACCATGTATTTGTTGTACCAATACCGAAACCAGGACAGCCTGATTGCTTGGCTGGGTCCCATGTCGCACAACCAGCTGCCTGTGTAAAACTTGGAAGGATGGTTCAATAACAGACTCATATATAGAATCAGAGAACACATGTCTCCTAACTATAAATGAAGCTACTTACCATGGTAAAGGTGTACGTAATTTATATACATTCCTAACTGTTAAAAAAGTAAATGAATGAGAGAGCTGAATGCACCACGTTTCTTGACTAAAAGCTGCATTACAATCAATACACTTGACAAACATGATATTGATATCTGACAAAATGGATATGAGAGGTAAAACTAACTGCACTGAATAAAGTGGTTGCCTAACCAACGGAAAGGAACATACTTCACTAATTCCAGGTTACCTCGAGGAGTGAGAGTTGAGATAATACTTGGCAGGTGCCCTTCAGGGTGGAGTGCGCCATATATACCGATATAAAATACATCAAATCACATATTAAGAAGATAATACTAAGACAAACTACAGCAATGTCTCCAATCATTATGAAAGTGATAAACCTAATATACATGCTAAAATAAATAGTGAAATGCAAACCACCTGTGAACCATGTATATATTCAGAATCTCCCCAGTGATTACCACCCAGCCCTGGCGACAGGGGTCTGACCAGGCTCCGGGGAAGGAGTGCAGATAAAGCCTCAGGGTGGGATGCCCCTGTTCAAAGATCAGAATGATTAGAGTCAGCCTCCTGTGTGTCTGGGAGGCCTGCTCACCTCCAGTAGTCCTGATAACATTGTTTGCCATGAAATTACTAGAATAACCATGAGACTACTAGATCACACATGAAAATATTTCAGGATAGACAAAATTAATTATACAAATTAAAGACAGACAGTGAAATATTATCACACAGACCATCACTACACTGATGGATCTCTGAAACACCATACTGTGGGGAGGCTGGAGATTCTTGTTGTTGCCGCTCTGCTCAAGCAAACTAATATAATTTGAAGGGTTGGGAATTCAGCTGCTGGGCATCACTTCCTCCTGCCACAACACAGATTTGCTATACTTCAATTTGAAAACACAACCCCAGCAATCTCATCATCCTCACTGCTACCGCCACTTCTCAGGCTTACAAGTTGCTCTGATCTGTCTAGAAATGGAACACAAATATGCATTGCCTTGTTGACAGCCAGGAGGCTCAATGGGGTCAAACTGTTATGAATCCCTCCTGGACACTCCACTTAAAACATGGCCGAGTTCAATTACTAAACCTCGCGTCTAACAAAGACACCGTTGAATCGAGGCCAGATTGTCAAAAACACAAACCATGGTAAGAAAGAGGCATTAGTGGGATTACAAACACTCCAACAAACTATACAAATCTGATCCCTCAGGTTTCTGTATGATGAGATGTATCCAAAAAACATGTATGGAGCAAGTAACAAGATCATGGGTGCAAGATCGGCCCCAGCTAACACGCTGAATTGAGTTGGGATATAAAGTGCCTTTGGCAGTATGTTTACCATCAACAGATGTAAACAAAACTAAATGTAAGTGTATAAGCCATACCTTATTTTGCATGTATTACCGATCTCGACTGTGTCAGAACTTATTTTTAGGGACAGGTCCCAAGCACACTGTGTGAAATGGCACAACACTTCATCTCTAATGGCAAGATAGCCGACATATTGAATTGTATCCACTTTTTTGTACTTAAAAGTAACTATATCAGTTCTCATGTACAGAACCCAAATACACAATGTTAGCCTAGAATCCTCCCTGTAAATGTGAATAACAAGAGTGTGAAGACTCCAGACATACTACCACTTACTCACACTACTTTGTTCTCACACTGACCTACAAATAAATTTACCTCTTCATGTACTCAAAGACTAAACAAATAATGTAAATGAAAATACTGTGTAACTCTCAGCAATGCATGTGCTTCTA
>NW_024722802.1:0-15460 GCF_018991925.1 Homarus americanus | reverse complement strand
ATGTACAACTTCTTGAAGTTGCTGATCATATTCTGGTCCATTGGCTGTATGATTGATGTAGTGTTTGGAGGCAAAAACAACACTTTCACAAAGTCAAATTGATACTCCAAATTGCTGGCAAGGTCAGGGTCATGACCAGGAGCATTATCCATGAGGAGAAGAGCCTTTAAAGGGAGTTTATTGGTGGTTAGGTAGCTCTTGACAGAGGGGCAAAACACATCAACAGCCCATTCATTAAAGAACTGTCTTGTCACCCATGCCTTACGGTTGGACTTCCAATAAACTCCAAGCATTGTTCTTACCACTTTCTGTTGCTTGAACACCCTGGGGTTTTCAGAGTGGTAGACAAGCATAGGCTTCAGTCGGAAATCCCCTGAAGCATTGGCACCAAGCAATAGAGTGAGACGGTCTTTCATGTGTTTATGCCCAGGTAAAGAGGCTTCATCCTTGGTGATGAATGTTCTTTTGGGCATCTTTTTCCAGAACAGCCCAGTTTCGTCAACATTGAACACTTGCTGTGGAAGATAATTTTCTTCTTCCATCAGTTTTTTAAATTCAATTAAAAACTTTGCTGCCCCTTCTTTATCAGCACTAGCAGCTTCACCATGCCTAACAACACTTAAAATGTCACTTCTTTTCTTAAATTTTTCGAACCAGCCTTTGCTAGCCCGAAAATCTTCAAATTCTGTTCCTGAAGAACCAGGTTGATCTGTCTTTAAATGTTCATAAATCTCCCTGGCTCTTTCACAAATGAAATCACCAGAAACTGAATCACCTTTCATCTGTTTTTCCCTAATCCAGATGATAAGTAACCTCTCAGTTTCTACGATTAGGGATCTACTTTTAAACACTCTTGTAGATTTGTCTCTCACGTTCACTTCTTTAAATTTGTCTTTTTGTGCAAGAATTGTCGGCACAGTTGATGCCGACATGCCATATTCTTTGCATAGCGCATATGATTTAATGAATTGTTCGTTTTTTTTATTATTTCCTGCTTTATTTGGATTGAAATTGCTTTTCTTGATTTCTTAGGCCCCAGGCTGGATTCAAACAATGTCAACACGTATTTTTCAAAGTTAAACTAGCTGTAAATAAAGAATATTTTCTTTAAAATAACACTGCACTGCACTATATATTGTCAATATGTAAAATAAATTTCAAAATGACCAATAATTTGCTTGGAAACAGAAAAAAGTGTTTAGTTGAAGAGTCTCAAGCAAGATGTTACCTCCAGTGAAAACAGAGAGAGACTAACTCCTGTTTGCTGTGTTAAGAGGCTGGATGCCGCGCATTAAACTAGTCACTTTACCTTCAATTTTGTTCAATAATTGTTAAAATGACTAAAAGATTTAATATTAAACTTTTAAAATTATTGAATAGTATAAACTTCTTGATATTTACAAAAATAGTAAGGAATTTAAGCCCTAGAACCGATTAATGTATTGGCGGACTGATACTAAAGCTGGGTGCCCGGTCAGTGCAAGCGAAAACATGTTGAGGTCGGTTCGTAAGAACTTCGTTAACCGAATTTTTTTTCGTTAAACGAATTGAAGATCCTTTAACGAACACCTCGGTTAACGTAATTTCACGGCGCCATCAGCTCGATGAACAGGCTTTGTGTGAAATATAACAGAGTCTAGAACTGCTTTTAGTGTCCTTGTGGGCTAGCCGGTAAGCGTTCCCTAGTCCCACCCAGTAGGTCGAGGGTTCGATTCCTTGCTGGTGAGGTCGTTGATATATATATATATATATATATATATATATATATATATATATATATATATATATATATATATATATATATATATATATATATATATATATATATATATATATATATATATATATATATATATATATATATATATATATATATATATATATATATATATATATATATATATATATATATATATATATATATATATATATATGTAACCGGTCGGAATTTGCTGGACTTTAATTTCTCACTTGACTTGGGGTTTATTAAAATTTAATAGATGGTAAAGGCAGTGGAAGCGCCCCTTTGAGAAAAATCCCGAACCAGCACAAGAACACTTAAATCTACTATACAAAATGAACTGTCCGTGACCCGTGGAAGGATAGCGTCTGTGACTGGGATGAATGAGACACACTGTAAAATTTAGACACTTATATTCCCTCCAACACTACAAACACAATCAAATAATGGTACACCAATATGCGCACCTCTTAACTTAAACTTTAAACACTACTCTGGGGAATAAAAGTTATACATGACATAGAAATTATTAGAAACACAGGCAACAATAAATTTGAAGTATTAAGAAATGTTGTTTGCACACATGAACAGGCCTTAAGGGCCTTCAACAAAATAATATCAGTCACTGAGGAATGGTAATAAAAGATAAGAAATTAAACACTCTACAATGAATAGGCCTTAAGGGCTTTCAGCAAAATAATATCACTCAACAAAATTATAGCACCCCAACAGGTGTACACTTCCTAACCTAACCTAACCACTGCTCTGGGGAACAAGGTTATACCTGAGATCAGAATTATGAAGAATTAGAGGCATTAAAAGAATCAAATCACAGTATCACTCTGGTTCCACTTAATGGCACAAACATTCAAAAAACACTACTATCAAAATTATTTAAGAAATATTAAACTACACACGTCAAGATAATATCAGTCTGAGGAATGGTGTTAACTACACCCGTGATAAGGAAGATAAAATGTTCCTCTAGGTATCTCCTAGAGTCCTAGACTCACGGTCTCAGTGTGTGACCATTAATATACTCAGATAGCCTCAGTGTACTCCCAGTGCGTCCATGAGCAGGAAGAGAGTGAGCCAATCAGACCTTGTGCAGTTGAGAGAAACTTTAGCTTCCCGTTAGCAAGAGGGTTTCACTAGCTGCTCGGGACATGTGGGGTTGTGCACCGGAGTGGTAAGAACTGATCACCCACTGCTGATGCTGGTCCTGTGTCGTGTTAGTTGTCGGGAGCACTCGTTCACTCAAGAGATCCTTTGCTACCCCGCTAAACAGTGACAGGCCTACACTGATCGGTCCAATGGCGACAATCGCCACCCTCAATCATCAACGGCAGTCTCAAACGGCAGTCAATCTCTCGCAGTCAACTCCGGTCAACTCCAATCAAGTGGGTTCTGACGGAAATCTTGTTATACTGCAATAGCGCAGCACAGGTGACTAGGCCACGTGACTATTTCTGATGGACGCGCGGAACGTCTTGTCTGTGTGAATGCTCTCCGGGACTGGCCTAGCCAGCGTCGTGTCTCCCCAAGGCGCTAGCTTGGGCCTACATGATATATTTTCCGCCTAACTAATAACTCCTTGGGACACCCGTAACATTATTCAGACTGCTAAACGATCTATAATAATTTCAAATTCAATAATAGTCCCTTAACTTCATGAATCGCATCATTATTAATTCGGTAAATTACATTCAATATCATATAGGCCTAGTTCCGCAGTCTCTCGCTACGAGCAGGCAGCGCTCCCTCCCCTCAGATGACCTTGAACGCTCAGTATCACTCATGGCGGGGCATTTGAAATTACTCTGAAATTTCTGGATATTACAATCGACCCCCCTAAAAAAAGACTGCACTGTCCTCATGTGCTGAGAAAACATGCATACGACCCCCCTAAAATTTTGTTCTAAGGACTGCACCTCACCCCTTTAACGTGCTAAATGCAGCATTTGTCTTCTCTTCTCTCCTTTTCTCTCCCGCTAACACTCGACCCCCCTAAAAGAAAACAGCACTGCCCTCATGTGCTGAGAGAACATACATACGACCCCCCTAAAAAAATTTTCTAAGAAACTGCATCTTACCCCTTTTGCTAAACGCAGCATTCCCGTCTTCTCTTCTCTCCTTTTCTCTCCCGCTAACACTCGACCCCCCTAAAAAAGACAGCACTGTCCTCATGTGCTGAGAGAACAACTTAGAACCCACCTTCAACTCTGTACTATTCCACTCGCAGCTAGCAACTCCATTTCTTCCTAGCCCAACTCAATCCAACCAGAACATCACGCTCCCCTTTTGCCTGGCCCTTAACTAGAGAACCAATGTCAAAATTAATACCAGCCCAAAACAAACATGCTCTCCTTTGGCCTGGCCCTTGAACAAAGAGGAACCAGTATAAAAAAAAAATACACAGTCCAAAACAAGCATGCTCTCCTTTTGCCTGGCCCTTGAACTAAGAGGAACCAGTGTCAGAAAAAATACTCAGTCCATCTCCAACATGCTCTCCTTTTGCCTGGCCCTTGAGCTAAGAGGAACCAGTGTCAAAACAATACTCAGTCCAAAACAAACATGCTCTCCTTTTGCCTGGCCCTTGAGCTAAGAGGAACCAGTGTCAAAAAAATACTCAGTCCACGTCTCCGAACCTCATGCCGGCAGACCAACCCTCTGAAAATGTACCAGTCCATCTTAGTGAGGCCCTGGACATTACAACCGTACTCTCAATCCCGGTCATGACAGCAACTCAATCCCGCTCATGACAGCAACCACTACTCAACGCACATCTCTGACCTAACCATCTCTCCAATCCCCTCTGCCCTACTCACAACTCCTCCAACTCACCCCCTACAACCTGCCTTTTCTCATTACCATGCACCCTAAACTGTAATCGGTCGGCTTCGTCTTGTCTCTCAGCTGGAGGGCTCGATCAACTCTCTGAACTACTTACGTACCCCTATAGTTCCCACTTGGACCTCACACTTCCTTGACTGCTGGACGTGTGCCTGACATTCACCCCTTGTTTCCTCCCTGAACCGTTGAATGTGTGCCTGAGACTCCCACTTGAACCTGTTTACCTGTGCTTGATAATCCCTCTTTAGGTCTCCGAACTCCTCTCTCAGCTGTACCAAGGTCCCGCGGCCGTCTCTCTTCCTCCTCATACACATCTCTACTGTCAAGCCTAACCAACTCAGTCCGGGCACAAGGATGAGCATCAGTGCGAGTTCAATCCCTACCATTACTAACCAACACATGATAGCGTTCATTATCCCAACCACAGTACTATCAGTCACGACATTAAAAACCATGCTCTGCTACCATTTGTAACCGGTCGGAATTTGCTGGACTTTAATTTCTCACTTGACTTGGGGTTTATTAAAATTTAATAGATGGTAAAGGCAGTGGAAGCGCCCCTTTGAGAAAAATCCCGAACCAGCACAAGAACAATTAAATCTACTACACAAAATGAACTGTCCGTGACCCGTGGAAGGATAGCGTCTGTGACTGGGATGAATGAGACACACTGTAAAATTTAGACACTTATATTCCCTCCAACACTACAAACACAATCAAATAATGGTACACCAATATGCGCACCTCTTAACTTAAACTTTAAACACTACTCTGGGGAATAAAAGTTATACATGACATAGAAATTATTAGAAACACAGGCAACAATAAATTTGAAGTATTAAGAAATGTTGTTTACTCCACAATGAATAGGCCTTAAGGGTCTTCAACAAAATAATATCAGTCACTGAGGAATGGTAATAAAAGATAAGAAATTAAATACTCTACAATGAATAGGCCCTAAGGGCTTTCAGCAAAATAATAACACTCAACAAAATTATAGCACCCCAACAGGTGTACACTTCCTAACCTAACCTAACCACTGCTCTGGGGAACAAGGTTATACCTGAGATCAGAATTATGAAGAATTAGAGGCATTAAAAGAATCAAATCACAGTATCACTCTGGTTCCACTTAATGGCACAAACATTCAAAAAAACACTACTATCAAAATTATTTAAGAAATATTAAACTACACACGTCAAGATAATATCAGTCTGAGGAATGGTGTTAACTACACCCGTGATAAGGAAGATAAAATGTTCCTCTAGGTATCTCCTAGAGTCCTAGACTCACGGTCTCAGTGTGTGACCATTAATATACTCAGATAGCCTCAGTGTACTCCCAGTGCGTCCATGGGCAGGAAGAGAGTGAGCCAATCAGACCCTGTGCAGTTGAGAGAAACTTTAGCTTCCCGTTAGCAAGAGGGTTTCACTAGCTGACCGAGGACACGTGGTGTTGTGCACCGGAGTGGTAAGCACTGATCACCCACTGCCGATGCTGGTCCCGTGTCGTTTTAGTTGTCGGGAGCACTCGTTCACTCAAGAGATCCTTTGCTACCCCGCTAAACAGTGACAGGCCTACACTGATCGGTCCAATGGCGACAATCGCCACCCTCAATCATCAACGGCAGTCAATCTCTCGCAGTCAACTCCGGTCAACTCCAATCAACTCCGGTCAACTCCAATCAAGTGGGTTCTGACGGAAACCTTGTTATACTGCAATAGCGCAGCACAGGTGACTAGGCCACGTGACTATTTCTGATGGACGCGCGGAACGTCTTGTCTGTGTGAATGCTCTCCGGGACTGGCCTAGCCAGCGTCGCGTCTCCCCAAGGCGCTAGCTTGGGCCTACGTGATATATTTTCCGCCTAACTAATAACTCCTTGGGACACCCGTAACATTATTCAGACTGCTAAACGATCTATAATAATTTCAAATTCAATAATAGTCCCTTAACTTCATGAATCGCATCATTATTAATTCGGCAAATTACATTTAATATCATATAGGCCTAGTTCCGCAGTCTCTCGCTACGAGCAGGCAGCGCTCCCTCCCCTCAGATGACCTTGAACGCTCAGTATCACTCATGGCGGGGCATTTGAAATTACTCTGAAATTTCTGGATATCACATATATATATATATATATGTATATATATGTATATATATATATATATATATATATATATATATATATATATATATATATATATATATATATATATATATATATATATATATATATATATATATATATATATATACAGTATTACCCCGCTTAACGCGCTTTCACTTAACGCGTTTTCGCATATACGCGGTGCCTTGCCAAAGCTGAACTTTCACTTAACGCGGATTTTTCCACAGCAACGCGGTGAGTGTCCGGCTCGAGAGCTATTTTTAGATTCGCACCACCCCCCACCCACCACCCTGCCTGACTGCCTGTTTTAGCTCATAAAATTCATACAAATTACCCAGCCAGAATATAGTTTACATTGCTGGAATTCTTATAATTTGGTGATCATTTTGAATATAAACAACATATTTTTTGCATTAAACATACAATTTTTAGATAAAATGCTTAATCTGAGTAAGTATGTTATCTTTTGTCCAAAATATATGACATTTATATTCAAAATATTCCTGGTCTTACAAGGAATCCAGCAATGTCAATTATATTATCCTAACTTTAGTTTGAGGTATTATTTATTAAAATTTAGTGGTTATCCCACACATCTCCTTGGGACGGTTGGTGGGGGGTGGGGGGAGGGAGGGACCAACCGACCGACCATCTGTTACCCTGTGAAGAATTATTTTTTTTTTTATTAACTGAAGATATTTGTTTTAGCTCATAAAATTCATACAAATTACCCGGTCAGAATATATTTTACATTGCTGGAATTCTTATAATTTGGTGATCATTTTGAATATAAACAACATATATTTTGCATTAAACATACAATTTTTAGATAAAAATTGTTCTCTAGGTAATTATGTTATCTTTTGTCCAAAATATATGACATTTATATTCAAAATATTCCTGGTCTTACAAGGAATCCAGCAATGTCAATTATATTATCCTAACTTTAATCTGAGGTATTATTTAATACTAAATGTTAAAAACTCTTGAATGGAGGATTGGTGGGGGGTGGGGGGAGGGTTAGGACTGACCACACGGTTGGAAGAGGGGGGGAAGGCAAGGTGGGGTACTTTGATTGACAGATAGTGTCGAAGAATATTTTTTTTTTTTTATTAACTGAAGATATTTGTTTTAGCTCATAAAATTCATACAAATTATCCGACCAGAATATAATTTACATTGCTGGAATTCTTACAATTTGCTGATCATTTTGAATATAAACATCATTGATTTTGCTTTAGACATACAAATTTTAGATGTAAAGTTTATTCTGAGTAAATATGTTATCTTTTGTGAAAAATATATGACATTTATATTCAAAATATTCCTGGTCTTACAAGGAATCCAGCAATGTCAATTATATTATCCTAACTTTAGTTTGAGGAATTATTTATTACTATACCTGGTTTTCCCCAAAAAATTTCTCAGAGGGAAGAGCCAGTGAGTGTAGTGTGAGAAGAGGGGGAGGGAGTTGAGTCCATTATTTGAATGGACATTAACTTGGCGACTGTATTTCTCTATTTCTCTTAAGTATTAATTGTGTGCATGTACCATCATAAAATTAAGATGTTATTTTTACTACAACATAGTTATTTGTCGTCAAAAAGTGGAGTTTGGGGGTCGGGCTGGGTTCTATTGGAATTAATCCCATATGTTCTGTTATTCACTTAACGCGGTTTTCACTTAACGCGGGACCCTCTGGGTTCAATTGACCGCGTTAAGTGGGGTACCACTGTAGTTTAATTTTTATACAAGAAGTTGGAGGTCAATACTGTAGGCGTAATATTTTTTAGGGATTAAAATTCTTCCTTTTCCGCTGATCATTTACAGTGAAAGGTACAGTACAGAGTGAGAGAAGGCTGGTTGTATATTAAGGTTGAGAGAGGAAAGGCTGTACTGTACTAAGTTAATGGATAGGGAAGACTGCCGGACGTATGACTGACGAGTATTACAGTAAAGGAGGGAAAGCTGTTGAGTGTATGACTTAAGATAATACAGTACTGAAGTTGTATGAGCAAGAGAAAAGGCTGGTGATGTATAATTGAGGGAAACTTGACTAGAATGTAAGATTTACTGTACTGAAGCAGATAAAGAGTGAGGGAGGACTGTAGACTAGACTGAAGTTTTATACAAGTGAAGGAAGGATTTGTATTACTTAATCTGCACTGGATTTCTTTCTTTCTTTCGTTTCTTCCACATCCTAGGTTAGGTTTTATTTCATCAGAGCCAACCATAAAGAGAGTCATCTATTAACTGCAGCTGACCCCACCATAGTTTCATCTATCAACTGCAGCTGACCCCAACATGAAGGACATTTCATCTATCAACTGGAATCAACTGCATCTGAACCCCTTTCCCCTACCCCTTTAGAGCGGGGGTCAGAAGTCTCTTCTGGGAAGTACCTTACTCTCTGAGCATTATAACTCTGGGTTTATGGCTCGGACATTTCTGTATCTGGGATAAGGAGCTTCCTGGAGGAGGCGACTGGCCCTAGGAGCAGCAATTGCTGTATCTAGGTGTCAGCGTTAGGCTGCTTAGGGTCCCTTTTTTTTTTAAGGATCTTCAGGCGAGCCTCTTCAAGGATACACTGAATCCTAGGACAAGGAGAGCCGGTCCTGAAGAAGATTGGTACCATTTTTTTTATCCTTTTGAGCTGGGGTCAGGGGGCTTCTTCCTAGAGGTGATTGGCTTTTGGACCAGCATGCTTGTTTGTCCAGTGGTTCCAGGAGTCAGGATCCTCTTGGGGGAGAACCTTGGCCCTCGGACCTGGCGTGAGCCAGGTTCAGGGACTCCCCTTTTTTTTCTCATCTTAGGCTCTGTCTAAGGTGTCCTCCCAGTTCATAGTGGCTGGGGCACTGAAAACAGTTTACCTCACCTTATGAATCTGTGAAGGGCACCTAAGACTTCTTTCACAGGAGCTGTTTTATCTCCTGTCTTAGAAATCCATTGATTTCTAAGATCAGAGATAAAAACACACTAGTGTGAAAGAAGTCTTAGGTGTTCTTCACTGATTCATAAGGTGAGATGAACTGTTTTCAGTGCCCCAGTCACTAGGAACCTAGGGAAGTCACCCTAAGGCCAAGCCTAATGGGAGGGACTATGTCCCTCAACCTTAGGGGGGTGGGGAGACTCCTCTCCCCCTGGAGGGGGAGGCCCTCCCCCCCTCCTCTGTAAACATAGAATGTACTGAAGTATAAATAAAATTCATATTGAAATTTTAATTTTTATTTAAAACCACATTACAAAATACTTTATGTGGAAGGGTGTCCTCCCCCCCCCCTCTCCAGGGGTAGAGGAGTTCTCCTCCCCCCCCTCTCCAGGGGGAGAGGAGTTCTCCCCCCCCTCTCTAGGGGGAGACGAGTTCCTCCCCCCCCATAAGGTTGAGGGACATAGTCCCTCATCTTGGAATTAGGCTTGGCCTTAGGGTGACCTCCCTAGGTTCCTAGTGACTGGGGCACTGAAAACAGTTCATCTCACCTTATGAATCAGTGAAGAACACCTAAGACTTCTTTCACACTAGTGTGTTTTTATCTCTGATCTTAGAAATCAATGGATTTCTAAGACAGGAGATAAAACAGCTCCTGTGAAAGAAGTCTTAGGTGTTCTTCACTGATTCATAAGGTGAGGCAAACTGTTTTCAGTGCCCCAGCCACTATGAACTGAGAGGACACCTTAGACAGAGCCTAAGATGAGAAAAAAAAGGGAGTCCCTGAACCTGGCTCACGCCAGGTCCGAGGGCCAAGGTTCTCCCCCAAGAGGATCCTGACTCCTGGAACCACTGGACAAACAAGCATGCTGGTCCAAAAGCCAATCACCTCTAGGAAGAAATTTGTTGTAAAAAAGAGTCAGCTGCAATTGAAACTATAGTGGGAGTCAGCTGCAGTTAATAGATATTTCTCTTTATGAGGTTGGCTCTGATGAAATAAAACCTAGCCTAGAATAATAAACATTCAGTGCAGATGTCTGAAACATCACTCATCTCCTTGAAGGTAATTAGTCATTGTCTCACTTCCACACAACTTAACCACAGTTTTAACTGTTAGAAACCTAATCTTAAACACGGTCTAAAGTCATTAGTCAGTTTACAAATCTATAGAATGGTTCAAATAACACAGCAACACCAAAACTCAACATAGTTAAATAATCTGTTAAGTACTGGTGTGGCCACTTACTTCTACTGTAAAGTAACTAACTCAATAACACACTGCAAGGTAGACCACAGTATTCCTTCTCTCGTACAGGTCCTGGTCCTGGTCTGGTGTGATGGCTGATCTGAGGAGCTTGATAGAGAAACCAAAGATCACATGAAGATAGCTCCCAATTAATATCACCTGATTAAGCACCTTAACACTAAGTAAGTTAGGTAAGGTTAGGGTGGTTAATCTTAAGGTTAAATAAGCCAGAGAGGTGATCCAAAAATAATTTTCACTGATAATTCTGAAGGAAAATGAACTGATGATTCTTATAATCTGTTTAACTTCACAATTAAGATGAGTTTCATATTGTCTTAACCTACCCTTTGTGGGATAAGACCCATCAATTATTTTTTCACTGAATATCTATATGGAAATACACTGTACTAACAGTTGTATACAGATAGGAAAGTGACCATTAATTATGTGCCAGTTGTGCATCAACATTCTATGGTACTTAGCACTTGAGTCTATGTGAACATAATGTGCAGTATACTGACTACTGTACAACAGAGATAGTGGTCATTCATATGTTGACCTAGTTGCCAGTTTAGCGTTGTTTATGCCGTCTACCTTTAATGCCACCTGTGACAGTTTTTTTTGCATTTATCAAAGCCATTGTTAACAATTCTCGTGTTAGATAACGTCTTATATGTAATGGTATTTCTCCAGATTTTTTTGTATTTAGCAATTTTGCCGATAAATCTAGTGACATTCACTGACCGAGCTGCTGCAGCCCAGCCAGCTGTTCCCAGGTGCCTGTCTTGTTAACAACTTTACACCACATTCATGTAAACATTTATAAATATGCTGGAGCATTATATCAATATACAATAACGGCATTTTTTTTTTAAATTTAACAACAAATATTACAAGTTATTGCCCCAGTAACGTTTGTTTGTAAAAAATCGCAGTTAACATCGAAAGATATTTTGAAAGGTGTCGGTGTGTGTAGGGACACCCATAATGTGACTAGTGTAAACACTAAACTTAAGCAGAGTTCAGTAACATTTACTCTTCTGGAAAAATGCTACAGTTAGGTAAAACTTATTTACGAGTGCTGGAAATTATGTGACCGAGACCTGCCGGTACAGCAAAGTGAAAATCTGGTGCTAGTGGTGGAGTGTATTTAGAGATCGACATTGTATACCCGTTGTATAAGACGACTCTTAGTTTTAAGAAAACAAATTGGAGCTTCAAAGGTGAACTTACAGGCCACTGTACTGTACATCTACATGGTAAAAGTTGGACTCTAAACAAACCTCAGAACATAACTCATTCATCAGTAGAGCTCCTCTATAATTGGCTTATAATCATTAACGTGCAATTACATCATTTGGGGGAAGTAGTTTCATCGCAGAAAAGTATCTTGGCTTTTATAATGGGAGTCTATGGAAAAATTGATGTGATTTACTAAAGGTTTCTCAGGAACAAAACTTTTATAAACAGAGGGATGTCTGTAGAACCTTTCTAATATTAAAAGTACCAGAAAATATTAAGTAAAATACCAGATAGTAATTACGGTCCAGTTAACTTCAGGTCTAGTTCACTGCAGGTCCAGCTCAATGCAGGTCCAGCTCAATTCAGGTCCATTTTAGCCAGTGGGGGAGAAAGTATATGAAAATATTACTTAAGATAAAGTACTGCACTGTTACTATGTAAAAATTAAAACTTGTATTAGTACACGGAGTCCCCGACTTATGAACACCCTCCGATATGAACGGTGTTAAACTTGAAATTTACAATATATCATCAAATGATATTTTTACTTTCATTACTGTGATGATAATCTATTTCTTTTTTGTCTTAAATTAATTGATTTTAGATGTATATAAGGACTTAGGCTATGATTTAGTGTGATTTTAAACATTGTTCTGTAAGTATGGTATGCTCATGGCGCGTGTTCCAACTTAAGTACAAATCCGACTAAGAATGTCGCAAGGAAGGCAATTCTTTATATATATATAAGGGTTCTAAGTTAAAAAACATATTGAATGGTAGAACTCTTGTATTATGTTCTGGGAGAGAAAAATCAGTCAACTGGTGGGTTTTTCACCAATATAATTCTTGTAAAATAATAAATACATTCTGCAATAGTGCCAATGCACCACTGGGCTATACTGACCGTGTGACTGAGGGGAATTTGTCAAGTCAAACTGATATTTTTGTAATAATGATTGTTCATTTATTGGACATACTGTAAGTATCTTGGGGGATACCTGTACTTTATTAAAATATATGATGAGCCTATCTGTGTTAAACTGAACCCTGTAAGTTACTAACACACAGTTGCTAACTATTTTAATACCAATGCCAGATAACACTCTCTCCTCCTGTACTGTAGTCTTCAATCACTATTACATCAAGGCTTCAGTTCACCTCAAATGGTAACATAATCTGCCAAGAATCAGTAGATAAGTTTTCTTCTGTACAGGAGCCGTGATATAAGGTGCTGTGCTGTGTTGCTGCATGACCAGACGTCTCCTCCTGTGTCAAGTACAACTTATTACAGAAATATCAAGATACACCATATGTATGGCACTTAGATAAAATACTTAACAATGGTGTGTATGTATGTATGTGACAAGTGTATTAGTGCAGAATTACAAGGAGTTAGTTAATATTTACACCTTCACAACACAAGAGCCAATGTGAACTTGGATGGTAATTTTAATGACTAACGATTTATTTATCCCATACTTTAATGGAAATAATCTTTGGATGTCCTTCCTAAATTATCCTTGGTTTAGTGGACTTACATTGTGTATTTGTAGTACATGATAAACAAATATAAACTTGTATGATGACTTTATTAAACACTAGTTGGTGCACGACCATCCCATAGGCTACCAGCACCTCTCTGCACAACTAATGCTGGTCCAAGCAAAAGGCACCTCCTAGCAAAATAACCTGATCTCTGAGCTAAGAGGTAAGGGTCATCTGAAGTTCTTTCTTCCAGAGAGAATTCTCTTCCAGTTCTCTGGTCAAAAACTTCCAGATGAGAGATTTGACAGTGAACCTGTGAGGGAGGCCACACATACCCAATGCACATGGTATTTTGAGGTAACAAGCTGTGCTGTTTTAATCAGGCTAACTACAGTCCTAGAATTAGCTTCCTGATCCATACTAAATATATTAGGACAACTTATCCTTGACCTATAATTAAGCTAATCATTTCAGACATTACACTAACTTAGAAAAATAAAGGGGGTCCCTAAACCAGATTAATACTGGTCCTAAGACCAACAGACTGCTGACCCCTGGACCAGGCTAATGGTCTCTGGATCACTCATCTCTCCATAAAGTCTCCTGATCCCAACTGGTAATGAAAAAAATACCAAGGTTCACAATGTTAATTACTCGCCAGCTATGGGTTTCCAAGGTGAGATTTAGGTGTGTGTGTGTTATTCTGGATGTACCTAATTAGTTAAACCTCTTAAATTCCAATTCTGAGAGAAAAGTATATTTGGTCAAAAATTTTGTTTGTGTGTTTTCTCACGGACTGAAACTGTGCCTACAATACACCATTCACAGGGAGATACAGTGTACACAGTGATAGCACCAAGAGATATAGACGAGAACGGGAAAAGAAAGTAATGTAGTATTAGGACATAATAGTAAAAATAAAAAAATAAAAATAAAAACAACAAGTTTGGCCATCCTAAAAGGCAGTCTATTACTGCCCCAAAGAAAGATTTATTTTATTTTTCTGGGTTTCTTAAGGACTGAAAGGGTGTATAAAATCCATTAGTCATAGCACAATGCAGTGTACATAGAGATAGCACGTAAATACTGACAAATTGCAGAAGTGAACTGAAAAAAAATAAGAGAAGACAACCCTAAAGGCAACAGGGGAGGATAAAACCAGCAGAGGGCAGCTAAGTACTGTTTTTTTTCTTTATTCTTAAATAAATGTAGATCTATACACAGTCTGCACCCCCCCCCAACAACAACCATGAGTATGATATGAGATTAATGCGGGGATAACAGATATGGATGATACAGGCCTGACTAATGCAACATTTAGGACGATGCAAGCTGCTGTAAAGCATGAAGGCTGTTGCTGGTATTGCCCTGACTGCATAGTCAAGGTGAATGAGGCAACTGCAAACCATAAGGGAACGAGTTCTCAAGGGACGAAAATAGATGAAGCTGGAGCCCTGCTGGTTGCCAAACTAGAGCAAGTTGGGAAAGAGATCCTTGCTGAGACTGAGGAAGTAGCCAATAGAATGGAGGTGGCTGTTAAGAGGAGTTATGCTGACTTATTAGCAGGGCCACGGGAGGGGGCGGAGAGTAATGCAGGATCAGAACAGGTTCTACAGCAGCTAGGGACTCTGAAGAAGTGTGTCGAAGAAATTAAAATTAACGGACCTACTGTTAGGGAAGAGGAGGAACAATAGGAACGTTTCCAGCGCAGGAACAATGTAATAGTTTTTGGAGTCCCAGAGAGCCAGGCGGAGGGAACTGTGAGTAAGGTAACACGATAAGATAGTTTCAAAATATTTGTACAGAGGTTCTGAAGATAACATCAACCCTCAG
>NW_024722801.1:0-20036 GCF_018991925.1 Homarus americanus | reverse complement strand
AAATGTGTCAAGATCATTCGTTTCACTATTTTGGATCATTTTCATCATAATAAATTAACCTGATACATTTACTTTACTTTAAATAAGCTATTTAGTGGTGTTGGTAAAAGGGTGGGAATACTGAATTTTCATAAGATTTCAAGTTAAAATTTACCTAGCAAAAAATAAAAACTTTTCAAATCTGAAGATATCACATGATTCTGCACATAGAACTACATCATTAATACCATGGGCCGATTTTTCAAACTGAGTGTCCATGTACCTTACCTGTGAGTCTCCAACAATTAAAGTTTTTATACCTTCCTTGTCATCCCTGTCCCTGACTGTACTAACGTCCAATTCGTCTATCAAGGGACTGAACGGGTTGGTACACTTAGCTGTTGTTGTCGTTGTTGTCGTATCCTTGGTGTACTTCTTCACCACCAGCTTCGTCTTCCCACTACTCACCACCTTCCACTCGCTTGAGTTTTCGTCAGACACTGGCTCTCCCTTTAATTTAGCCAGCTCTTCCTTTAATTTCAGGTTCTCCAACGTGGTCCTCTCAATTTCTTCCTTGGCCCTCGCCAATTGTTCCATGGACCACTCCAGTTTGGTCAACAAACTCACATACCCAAGACCACACATAGCACTGGCCATATCTGATAATTACCCCTCGGGAGCTAACCACAAGAAGAAAACACGAAGTTCCCAAGCGCTTTTGTGTAATTCACATCTTCAGGGGTGAGTACAGACTGATGTGTGATGTATGATGTAATTCTGGGCTGTAAGCTCTGGTCTGATATTCAGTCATTACAGCTGATTATCTGGGTGGTTGATGTTCTGATTGGCTGACGGTCGAAGTGGTTGAAGATCTGAGTGATTGGTGCTCTGATTGGCTGAAGGTCTAAGTGGTTGATGGTATGAGGGGTTGATGATCTGATTGACTGACGGTCTAAGTGGTTGATGATTTGAGTGATTGGTGCTCTGATTGGCCGACGGTCTAAGTGGTTGACGATCTGAGTGATTGGTGTACTGAATGACTGGCGATCTGAGTGACTGACGATCTGGGTGTCTGACGGTCTCGGTGTCTGACGGTTTGAGTGGCTGACGACCTGAGTGACTGACGCTCTGACTGGCTGATGACCTGAATGGCTGACGCTCTGACTGGCTGACGTTCTGGGTGGTTGACGGCAGACTGACAGACAGGTAGGTAAACATGGATGGTTGAGTCCTCCTTTGATAACCTAGAGAGAGAGAGAGAAAGAGAGAGAGAGAGATACTCTAATAATTACAAATAAACTAACTTGAGAAAAAAGATATAGATAGATAGATAGATAGATAGATAGATAGATAGATAGATAGACAAATAAAATCTCACCCCCTAAAAAGTCCTACACGAATGAACGACTTTCACCAAATCGATATTATTGACGAACCTCAAACCTGAAGTAAGACATTCTACCCCATCAACCCCCATCAACCAACTCCGCATCAACTCCTCGCAACTATGAACAGACGAAAGAGCCACCTAATTGCAACATTGTAATTGCAGATCCATCTTTTGTAACAGAAGTAGTGGAGTATTCTTAAATGATGGAGATTACAGGTAGAATAAAGGCGTACGAAACGATCGCTATAGTGAGTTATTGGATGGGAATATATCGTTAATTAACCTACTCTAATGCTTGAGGAGGCGTTTTACCTGTCGCGTCCGTCCCTACCGACATACTGGCGATATCCTGTATGTTGATGGTATGTTGTGTATGTTGCTGGTGTGTTGTGTATGTTGCTTTCTGGTATGTTGTGTATGTTGCTCCTGTACTGTATGTTGCCAATATACTGTACGTTTTCGATATACAGGTTGACAATCCTTTATCCGAAATCCTTGGGGCCAGAGGCATTTCGGTTTTCGAAATTTTTCGGTTTTCAGAATGGTTAGGGTTTTTTGTGTGTGTGTGTGTGTATTAGCCCACCCGGGCATAGATCACTGACCCACATTGGGGCCTGGGGGTCTAAAATATAATAAAAATTATAATAATAATAATAATAATTCATAGGTCTAGGTCGTGTTTCTCACTTTTGATCTTTTATTCATTCTTGTATTTCTTTACTGTATTATTATTTTATTATTACAGTATTATTGTTATTATTATCATTATTAATTTTATTATTATATTTTATTATTATTATTATTATTATTATTATTATTATTATTATTATTATTATTATTATTATTATTATTATTATTATTATTATTGTAATCATTATTATTTTATTTTGGTGTATAATTATTATTAATATTTTATTTACTATGAATAATTATTATTATAATTATTATTACTATTATATTTTTGCCCCCCAGGCCCCGATGTGGGTCAGTGATCTGTGCCTGGCTGGGCTAATAATCCCTGTTAAAAAAAAAAGAAAAAAAAAAAAAAGTCCCACAAAAAACTTTCGGTTTTTAGAGCTTTTCGGTTTTCGGAATTTCGAATAAAGGGTTGTCAACCTGTACTCTATTTTGCCGATATGCTGTATGTTGCCGATTTACTCTATGTTGCCGATATACTGTAGGTTGCCGATATATTGTTTGTTGCCGATATGCTCTATGTTGTCGATATACTCAACATTACCGATACACTGTAGGTCACCGATATACTCTATAGCAAGAAAAGAAGACTGAAGGATAAGATTTAGATAAAAGAAGAAAGATAACTGAGAGAAAGGAGGGGAGGATAAGAAAGAAGTGAAAAGGGGAAGGTGGAGGTGAAGGGGGAAAGAGGGGGAGGTGGAGGGGGAAAAGAGGGGGAGGTGGAGGTGGAGGGGGAAAAAGGGGGAGGTGGAGGGGGAAAAAGGGGGAGGTGGAGGGAGAAAAGAGGGGGAGGTGGAGGTGATGGGGAAAGAAAGGGGGAAGTGGAGGGGGAAAAGAGGGGGAGGTGGAGGTGATGGGGAAAGAAAGGGGGAAGTGGAGGTGGAAAGAGGGGGGAGATGGAGGTGATGGCCAGAACAGTGTTGATCAATATACAAGCCACCTGGTGGATGACATGGACAACTTCTCCCCTCCCTCTCCTCCCTCCCTTCCCCTCCCCTGTGAGCTATGGCCTCCCCTCACACCGCTAATACGCTGTAGATGCCAGTCTCCTTTGTCCTCTAAGAGGGTTACGCCTCCCAACCACCGCTGACTTCCTAGGTTTGCCAAGCAGTCCTCGGCCATCTGACGTAGGCATATAAGTCGAGCCCTGTAACTCCACCATGTCTGAGTTGACTGGAGACCCAGCTGCTCGCTTTAACTCTCCTGATGCACTGAGTGAGCCAGGCGACTGTGGTGTTGACCTTGACACCAACGGAGAAGATGGCTTTCAACTAGTTCAGTCCAGGAACAAGCGGAAGGCCGAAAAGGCAGAAAGACTTAGAGACAATCAACTACAACCACAACCCCCCATGAGAGTAAGATTATACTTCCCTGAAGGTACATCACCTGAAGACAAGTATCTCTGGCTGAACGATACGGAAGACAAATACCCTGAGGCTGAGTTTCAGTTCAGAGTCGGCACACAAGATCATGTTCTGATTAGAAACAACCCAGCAGTCATACAGGATCTCCTCACCAATAGCATAAGGGGAATAACCATGGAACAATCATCCCAACCATCGAGCAAGAAAACCATCTTAATCATAGGGCTCGACCAGTACCAGACCCCTACACTACTAGAAGCCCATCCCTACATCAGAAGGACGAAGCGACTCAGGGGCAAGAATGCAGTCATTGCAGACTGGGTTGGCTCGGAAGACCCACCCAAGACCATTCGAGTCAGTGGTGCCTATCGGACTTTGAAGGTAACTCTCTATCAGCCCCCTAACCGGAGGTGTTACAACTGTCAGCACTGGGGCCATGTGGCCCGGTTATGCCCCTCGACTAAGCCGTGGTGTGGTCTCTGCTCAAGGCAACATGCAACACAGGTTTGCAGAGATACAGTTGCTCAAGGGGTGTCATCCAACAGAAGTGTATTAACTGCAAAACAGTTGGAGTTCCTGTATGGCACCCTAACTGTTCTAGAGCTCCTACACCCCTTCAGCGCCCAGACCCGCCACCCAGGCAGGTCTCAAGAAACACTAATGCTGCTAGGGTACTCCCTACGGCCAACCCCTGGCCTGCCCTCCCCACCAAAGCTCCAGGATCATCACCAGCAGTCATCGAAAGATCAGCATGGGGCAACACAGACGTACCGACACAACAGGTAGCTGCCAACACTCCATGAACACGCACAACGTGAAGAGATCAATGATTTGAAAAATGAAATTAAAGAACTCAAATCTCAGTTTACAGCTCAAACTGAAATGTTAAGGAGCCTCTGTGATACACTAAAGGAAAAAAACACCACCAACACAGTGCAGCAACTACGGAAAAATTACAGTCAAACTGAAGACATTCAGATGTCAGTACCAGATGTGGAAACTCAAGACCCACCAGGAACTAGTGTCCACGCAGAGGAAAATAGTGATACTGGTAACAGTTCTACTGATGCCTCTGTGGACATGGTCAGCGAAGATGAACAAGCACAAACAGAAAATGGTGGTGATGTCGAGTGTAACCAAAGTGTGTTGTTGTCTGCCAATGAAATACAACAATTGTTGAGCCGTACGTGCTCCAGAAATGTTTCCAAAAGGTTAACTGGCCTACTGCCTGCCGAAGGGACAGGCAGCGCAGAAAAGAACAGTATCATACAGTGCCTTTTGCTTCTTTCCAAATACATTTCATAATGGCCAGTGTTAATACCAGACAAAGTTCCAAATACATTTCATAATGGCCAGTGTTAATACCAGGCAAAGATACAGAGCGGTGAAGGTGATGAGTTGGAACATCTCATCCCTTAG
The DNA here is from genome assembly GCF_018991925.1 of Homarus americanus. Classification (NCBI taxonomy): domain Eukaryota; kingdom Metazoa; phylum Arthropoda; class Malacostraca; order Decapoda; family Nephropidae; genus Homarus; species Homarus americanus. The sequence goes on along the minus strand of NW_024722801.1, from coordinate 15,185 downwards.
AAAACGATACCCTGACCTACACCACAAAGCTGTGACTGAGGACATCGATATTGTGTCTGCAGGAGTGTCTCACACCTAATGGTAAGCCCCCACCCAGTCTGCCCAATTATGTGTATTATGATCCTAGTTCTACTCACACATGTTTGATGTATGTTAAGAAGTCACTCCCGCATGTACCTCTTGTATCCAAAAGACTACCAACCTTCAGTACCATGGGATCACTATCCACCTGGGCAACTCCACACTCAACGTGCTAAACGCCTATGCTCCCTCACATCAGCTTCAGTACACAGATCTCCCAGACTTTTTACACACTGAGCCCACTGTCCTGATGGGTGACCTGAATACTAGACACAAGAAATTAGGTGACTCCTCCACTAACACCAATGGTAGGAGACTTATCTCACTTCTCAGCGCATATGGAGATGTTCAAATTATAGGTAATAATGAACCAACACACATCTATGGCGGGGGTCTAGACAAATGTATTGGCTTTAATCTATCATACACAACTCATAGCTCTGATGTTGTCACTGATCTTATGTCTGACCACAGCCCAATCCAAGCTAGTATACATGTAGCCAATGACACCCCCACTGGTGGTAAACTCAACAGACGTAGAATCACAGTCAAGCAAGAACATGAAAGCCAGTTCATAGATTTCATCCATGACTGGTACAAGGACTACAAGCCTGACAACTACCAAAGTTTCCATGACGATCTGATAGATAGGACTTATGTATACTTCACCAACAATGCCTCCACCAAAAAAAGGAGAAAACGTGGTCAGCATAATGGGAACAGGCAACAGCAGTGCTATAATGACCCTGAGCTGAAAAAACTCAGGGCTAGGGTCAGGAGGGTGGGTAAGGGTTACAGACAATTTAGAACTCCTCAAATGTTACAATTGTATCAAGCTTCCCTTGCTGCTGTCAGGGAACGTGTAAACGAACTCAGACAAAATGCATGGGAGACATATGTCAACAGCCTGAACCAACACACATCCCTCAGCAAAGCCTGGAAAGACATAAACATAATCAGAGGTAAAAACAGAAGACACGTCTCCCATCCAAACCCTCTGCAAAAGTCGAATGAGCTAATAACAAAGTGGGCTCATGTGTCGAGCTATGACATGTTACCACCTAGGACTCGGGGACTCCTTGATGCGAAGTCTGTAGAGAGAAGCAATCTTATTAGCTTTATGCTGGGCAAACAGCACGATGAGTGTGATGTTCCATATACTGAGTGGGAGCTTGACGCCGCCCTCGCCAGGGGTAGGTCTACTTCCCCTGGAGAGGACGGAGTCACCTACAACATCGTTAGACTACTAAGGCGTGTGCCAGGCAATCCATTGTTGGTATTGTACAATATGAGTCATGCCGAGGGCCAACTACCCACATCATGGACCAGCAGTATTGTTGTACCAATACCGAAACTAGGACAGCCTGATGCTTTTCGTCCCATATCACTAACCAGCTGCCTGTGTAAAACCTTTGAGAGGATGGTTCTTGGCAAACTCTTATATAGAATCAGAGAACACATGTCTCCTAACATAAATGGCTTCACCCATGGCAAAGGTGTACATAATTGCATCACCACATTCCTAACTGTGCATGGTGATGAAAGGTACAGATACACCACATTTCTTGACCTAAAAGCTGCATTTGATATTGCCAATAGGCAACTGATATTGTACGAACTAGCCAAAATGGATATTGGAGGTAAGTTGTTACACTGGATAAGTAGTTACCTAACCAACAGAAGGGCTGCTGCACTGTTTCAGGGTTACAAAAGTGAAGTTAATGGTACCCCTCAAGGTGGAGTACTTAGCCCCACTTTGTTCAGTGTTCTTATGAATGCATTATTAAATTTAATACCAGACAACCCCAGCAATATCTCTATCAGCTATGCTGATGATATTCTTGTACATACTAAAACTCATCGTGAAATGCAAACCACCCTGAACCATGTATACGCATGTATACCTTGGTCTTATTATCTCCACTGAGAAAACTAAGGTGTTCAACAAACAAGCTGATAACCACAAACGCGGCCCCGCCAAGTTCAAGATAGGTAACAACACTATTGACAATGTTTTTTCTTTTAAATATCTTGGTGTTTCCGTCCCTTGTACCCTACCTGCCATACAACAGCTAACCCGCCAATGTACTGACAGACTGAGACCTCTTAGAAGTGTAGCGGGGTACAGCCCGCACTATGGTGCTAATATTAGAATTGTTAAAACAATGTACCTAGGCTATATAAGATCTCTGATAGATTACCACACACCAGCCCTGGTCCTTCGTGACGGGAAAGACATTGACAAGCTTGAGAAAATGCAAAATAAAGCCCTCAGAATTATCCTAGGATGTCCCATGATCACTAAAGTACTTAATATGAGGAAAGAACTAGGTATACCCAGTGTTAAAGATAGAATAATTAAAGTCAACCTCATGATAGCCCTGAGGCTTCTGAGTGGTGATCCTGATAACATTGTTTCCTTAAAATTGCTAGAATGAATGAACCAAGGAACTGTTGAGTCTAAATGGACCCAAACTACAGCTACACACATGAAGATGTTTGGACTAGACCACCTGTACAAAGTTGAGACACAACAGCGCTTCCTGCCACCCTGGCGGACAGTGCCTTCGATATCACAATACCGACATATCCGCCTAAAAAATTAATTATACAAAGCATCTATCTCCAGCAAACTGCCAAATTGAGAGCTCTTGAACACATACACACTCTACAGACTGATGATAATATCACACAGACCATCTACACTGATGGATCTCTTAACACCACCTGTGGGAGGGCTGGAAGTGCTATTGTTGTGACTCAACCTGACGGTAATATAATTGAGAAAGGAGTTAGAATTAACAACTGGGCATCCACTCTACAAACTGAATTAGTTGCCATACTCACAGCTATTAAATTCATTGAAACCACTGTTACTGACAGTCTCATCATCACTGACTATCCTCACTACTTGCCCTTGGCACCCTCGACTCAGGTTGTCACGCTCTTGTCTCTGAAGCCAGACACAAATATGCGTGCCTTGTTGACCGGGGTGTCAGGGTCAAACTGTTGTGGATCCCCTCTCACATAGGCCTCATAAAATATGACAGAGTTGATGCCCTCGCCAAACTCGCGTCTAACAAAGACACCGTTGAATACAATTTGGGTCTGTCAAAAAGAACCCTTAAAACTGTAATTAGGAAAGAACTTATTGATGAGTTTGACGCAAGTAGACAAGTGCAAACAGGCACTAGTCGATCCATAGTTTACCATGATGAGATGTATCAAGTGAAACATGTATATGGAGCAAGTAATAAGATCACTAGATTACAAGATGTTGTAACCGCTAGATTAAGGTTAGGATATAAGTACCTCTGGCAGTATGTTCCTCAAGCAGATGTAAACAAAACTAAATGTAAAGTGTGTGGCCATACATATGGCCACACACTTGAACACTACGTCCTCGACTGTGTGAAGATAGAACCTTTTAGGGACAGGTCCAAGCACACTGTGTGTGAAATGGCACAACACTTCATCTCTAATGGCAAGATAGCCGACATATTAAGATTGTATCCACTTTTTGCACTTAGTAACTATATCAGTTCTCATGTACAGAACCAAACACGCAATGTGCTTGAATACCTCTCACGTAAATGTGAATAACAATGTGTGAGGCCAGACATACTGCCTCACACACCTGTACTCACGCATTTGTGAATAAGTTACCCTTTATGTATAAAACTAAACAAATAATGTAAATGAAATACTGTGTAACTTAAAGCATAACATCCTGAATACCAAAGCAATTATTATGACCCCAGAAACCCCACCTGTAATCCCCTTTTGCGCTACTGCTCACAGGATGAGGTGGGTGACATTAAAGTAGTTGCATGGCAACATCAAAAATCACCCTGTGAGCTGGAGGGAGGGGGGAGGGGGGGGGAGACAATACACAATGATCAAGGGGGGGAAGGGAGGAGGTATTAAGGGGAATGGGGGCTAAATGGTGATAGAGGTACGGAGAGAGAGAGAGAGAGAGAGAGAGAGAGAGAGAGAGAGAGAGAGAGAGAATCATTGGATGTCACAACTCATACAACATCTCAACAAACAAACCTTAGTTCTATATGCCTCCACCTACAACAACAACAATAACAACAACAACAATAACAACAACAACAACAACAATAAACAGCTACCCTCATCTGCAGAGCTAAAATATTACTAATAACATTGGAAAATTAAGTTACAAGCACAATATCTCATTTAGAATCCCACCACCGCCACCAATTGTCTCAACACGTCAGCATTACATCACTATACCATCTTTACTATATAATCACCACACCACTATAATTCCTTACTGTATCATCACTACCATCGCATTTGTATCACCACCTAAACCCTATAATCTCATCACTAAAATCATTTGTTTTCACCACTTTTATAACTTTCACCATAACTTGTCATTTTTACCATTTCAAGATATTTTTTCAACGCCATAATCATCACTACAAGTCATCATCACAACTCACCACACTTTATTCTTATTCACACTAGCTATAATCAAGCATTTCACTGTATTCATCACAGCTTCCATCATCACCAAGGCTATCAATACACCAGTCATCACCACCAGTCATCACCAATACACCAATCATCACCAACACACCAGTCATCACCACAAGTCATCACCAATACACCAGTCATCACCAGTACACCAATCATCACCAAAAGTCATCACCAATTTCACCAGTCATCACCAATACACCAATCATCACCAACACACCAGTCATCACCACAAGTCATCATCACACCAATCACCACCAACACCCCACTCATTACCACAAGTCATCGTCACACCAGTCATCACCACAAGTCATCACCAACACACCAGTCATCACCATACTACACCAATCACCAACAATTCCCACCTACTACAAGTCATCATCACACCAGTCATCATCATGTCATCATCACCAACACACCAACACATTACAAGTCATCATACACCAGTCATCACCACAAGTCATCACCAATACACCAGTCATCATCACAAGTCATCACCAACACACCAGTCATTACTACAAGTCATCATCGATACACCAGTCATCACCACAAGTCATTACCAACACACCAGTCATCACCAATACACCTGTCATCACCACAAGTCATCACCAACATACCAGTCATCATGACAAGTCATCACCAATACACCAGTCATCATCACAAATCATCACCACAAGTCATCATCAATACACCAGTCATCACCACAAGTCATCACCAACTCACCAGTCATCACCAACACACCAGTCATCACCGCCAGTCATCACCAGAGGAAGGCTCCCCGGGGCCGCCCAACTTATACATTTAGCTCAGGTCTGTGTGTAACTGTTTCCAACATCGCTAAAACCCCGATGACTAGCAGAATCTCTTCCTTCCTTCCTTCTTTCCTCGTTCACGCCCAGGCACCCCCAGTTGTAAATGGGTACCTAACTTGTAGATGGGGAAGTGAAAGCGGCTAAGTTCAGTGCGAGTCATAATGCCTCCTTGTGTACCAAAAGCTTAGTATTAAAGTGTGTTGTATCTATGGGATGTGTGGTCCTGTTTGTATGGAATTTCTATAAAAAAATAGTTAAAACTGCCTTAAGTTGCGTTGACATGAATACTTAGTTAGGCTGGTTGGCTTGTCTGGGCGGCAAAAAAATTACAAATATCTTTTATTGAGTCAGTCAGTCAGTGAGTGAGTGAGTCAGTCAGTCAGGATAGGTGTTTATAGAGCTTCTACACCACATAATTATATTCTTCTTGATAAATTTGTAAAGACTGAAGCAGTTAATAGCACTTGCGTCAAATATATCATCTTTTACTTCAAGATTATTAAAAATAAAAAATATTTTGCTACCTGTAGTGAACATTTTAGAAGGTAAACTAATATATGATTGTTTATAAGTTGTGTACACGTGTTTAATAATACATTTACTGTAAGTCGTGTTATAACTGGTTATTAATTGTTTATGGCTATCATTTGTTTGTATCTTGTTTGCAACTGTTACTTGTTTATACCTGACACTTGCTTATGCCTGTCACTTTTTTATACCTGACACTTGTTTATACCTGACACTTGTTTATATTTGACACCTGTTTATATTTGTTTATTGTTGTCAGTCACTAAGGCTAGCCAAGCTGATCTCGGATTAACTGTCTATAACTAAGCAAAAATGGTAGACAAAATGGCGTCGGAATTACACTGGAACTGTACTAATACCAGGAAGGAAAACATGGAACTTAACCTAACCTAACCTAACTTAACCTAATCTAACCTAATTTAACCTTGAGAATCTATTTTCTTGGATTTTTTTTATTGTAAGAACTATAACCCAATACTGAACCCTGAACCTTTGAACCCCCTGGAAATCTGACCCCCTGGAAATCTGACCCCCTGGAACCCTGGACCTCTGGAAATCTGACCCCTTGGAAACCTGAGCTCCTGGAACCCTTGACCCTTTAAAATCTGAGCCCCTGGAACCCTTAACCTCTGGAACCCTGAACCCCTGTAAACCTGAACTCTTGGAACCCTGCACCTCTGGAAATCTGAGCCTCTGGAACCCTTAACCCCTGGAACCCTGAACCCCTGAACTCCCGAACCTCTGAACCCCTAAACCCCTGAACCCTTGAACTTCTGAACCTCTGAACCCCTGAATCACTGGTGGAAGTAAGGGGGACATAAATTTAAGTAATGGAACCCGATATTTTGAGAGTAAGTGACAATTTTATTGGTTAGGTTAGGTTAGGTTAGGTTAGGTTAGGTTAAGTGAGAGTTTCATTGGTTAGGATTATTAATTTTTGTATATAGAAGAAAATACCAACAAAAAATCGCCTTAATTATTTAGATATATGGCTCTGTTATCTCCCTCAGGGCTTCAGGGCTTCAAGAGTTCGGTGGTTCAAGGGTTCGGTGGTTCAAGGGTTCGGTGGTTCAAGGGTTCGGTGGTTCAAGGGTTCGGTAATAGGGTTTTTTGTTTTGTTTTTTGTAGACCTGGACGGGTACATCTCTCCCACAGAGTTTGAAGGAGCTTTTATATTAGTACAAAATTAATCTCCAACCAGTACTATTTATATTGTATCACGTTTAAGCATTTTAAAGTTAATGCTTAATCCAAGTGGTTCATTTGGTTATCTTCAGGGGGAATGAGTTAAGGTTTTGTGAGCATCGAGTCTTTCATTTGTTTGCGTCTGGTAGTTGAGAGGGGCGAGTCCTTACCTCACATTCCTCACGCTCTTAAATTACTGGTTTCGTTTCACTCAATTTATCCCTCGTAAGGGTGAACGAATGCAATTTGAAAAATATAAGATAAAAAAAACATTGGGCAAAGGGGACGGTAAAAAAACTGACGGTGTGAGACAAGAACAAATATGACCGATACTGTAAATACATATATAATACAAGCATTTTCTCATTATATTTCCGCGGCACGATAATGATTGCGATTCCCATTATTTTGACGTTAATGCATTGCCTCATCTGTCCATGCAATATTGCTAAAATATCGTCTCAAACTCCTAGTAATTTTCTCTTAAAATTTTCATGTTATCTTGGCAACGTTCGCTCAGAAAGCTCCTTACCCAGAAGGAAATATATATATATTTTCTCTCTCTCTCTCTCTCTCTCTCTCTCTCTCTCTCGCGGGTCAAGTATGTGTGTTGTTGTGTGGGATGAGATGAGCGATAATCACGTGTATAGCCTTGGGTAAAAGAACCTCTCTAGCCTGCCTTAAAACCTTCCTCTTCAACATTCACAATAGAACAATTATTCTTCTCGGCTCTTTGTTTCTGTAACTAGGTACACAATGAACATTTTCCTAAACACATGAACATTTATCTATCTTCTCCCTCACTTATTCTTTACCGTTTGTGAACATTTCTTTCGTCACGTTGAACACTGAATTTTGCCGATTCAACATTTAGTCGGTCACTCTAAGACTTCACCTGAGCCCGAGCGAGCATTTTATTTACTGTCATCAGCATTTACTTGGCAACAATGTGAATACTGATTTATTCAACCTTGTAACTTATATCTGGTAACACTGAGCACTGCGGAACACGATTATTTACTCATTAATTTTCATATTTATTTTCATTATTATCTGTGTGTGTGTGTGTGTGTGTGTGTGTGTGTGTGTGTGTGTATGTGTGTGTGTGTGTGTTTATCTGGTACTACTGCTTTGTCTGGAATCTCTTACCTCTTATCTGGCAATACTGTAAAACCTTGTATGTTTGTTTTTTTTACCTGGCCAACACTTACCTGTCAGTACTTTGAGCATTTATTTGTGTACACTGTTAGCGTTTATTTGTCAACACCGCGAGAATTTATTTACCTACTTTAGCGACTTTAACCCGTCAGTATAGTAAACATTAAGGTATCCACAGCATTTACTTGTCATTATTACCGGCATTTATTTGCATACGTGGACAACAGCATTTATCCTGCCAATATTATAATCATTTATTTGTATACGTCAGTGATATTTGTCTCTTAAAACTTGGAGCATTTATAAGTGACTCTTGTTACTGTATAAAGTAGTGTTACAGGTGACTCTTGTTAACTGCATAAGGTCAAGTTACAGGTGATTCTTATTACTCTATACAGTACTAATGAATATACTAATTACCTATGCTTCCTACAACACTAAAACATTATCATTCATCTACAACAATAAATCAAGTCATGAATAACTAGTAACTTCGATACAGCGGGAGTTTATTTAATGTATGTAATTATTCAGCTTCTGGCAGCGTGTATAAAGTTGCCAGTGATCGTCAGGAGAATGTATGGAATGTATGAAGCTTTTTAATGATTTATCATGACTGTTTTACAAGCTTAGTCACCTAAGTCAATGTATGTAAAGAGAGGAAACTATAGTCGTTATTTCTTGAGTCTGGTAGAGTAAATTATGTTATTATTTTCGTGGACATGAGAGACTCTTCTATTACACCATCCACCATAACATAACACTATCTACCATAACATAACACGAGCTACCATAACATAACACTATCTACCATAACATAACACTATCTACCATAACATAACACTATCTACCATAACATAACACTATCTACCATAACATAACACCATCTACCATAACATAACACTATCTACCATAACATAACACCATCTACCATAACATAACACTATCTACCATAACATAACGCTATCTACCATAACATAACACCATCTACCATAACATAACACCATCTACCATAACATAACACCATCTACCATAACATACACTTTCTACCATAACATAACACTATCTACCATAACATAACACTATCTACCATAACACCATAACACTATCTACCATAACAACACTATCTACCATAACATAATACTAGCTACCATAACATAACACTATCTACCATAGCATAACACTATCTACAATAACATAACACTATCTACTATAACATAACACTATCTACCATAACATAACACTATCTACCATAACATAACACGATCTACCATAACATAACACTATCTACCATAACACCATAACATTAACTAATAACATAACACCATCTACCATAACATAACTCTATCTTCCATAACATAACACTATCTACCATAACATAACACTCTCTACCATAGCATTACACTATCTACCATAACATAACACTATCTACCATAACATAACACGATCTACCATAACATAACACTATCTACCATAACACCATAACACTATCTACCATAAAATAACACTATCTACCATAACATAACACTAGCTACCATAACATAACACTATCTACCATAACATAACATGATCTACCATAACTTAACACTATCTACCATAACACGATAACATTATCTACCATAACATAACACCATCTACCATAACATAACACTATCTTCCATAACATAACACTATCTACCATAACATAACACTATCTATCATAACATAACACTATCTACCATAACATAACGCTATCTACCATAACATAGCACTATATACCATAACATAACGCTATCTACCATAACAAAACACTATCTACCATAACATAACACTATCTACCATAACATAACACTATCTACCATAACATAACACTAGCTACCATAACATAACACCATCTACCATACCATAACACTATCTACCATAACATAACACCATCTACCATAACATAACACTATCTACCATAACATAACACTATCTACCATAACATAACACCATCTACCATAACATAACACTATCTACCATAACATAACACTATCTACCAGAGCACCATAACACTATCTACCATAACATAACACTATCTACCATAACATAACACTATCTACCATAACATAACACTATCTACCATAACATAACACTATCTACCATAACATAGCACTATCTACCATAACATAACACCATCTACCATAACATAACACTATCTACCATAACATAACACTATCTACCATAACATAACACCATCTACCATAACATTACTCTATCTACCATAACATAACACTATCTACCATAACATAACACTATCTACCTTAACATAACACGATCTACCATAACACCATCTACCATAACACCATAACACCGTCCACCATCGCACCAATAACCCTCGCCTTAGTATATAGTGAAGATCGCGTATAAGACAGTGCGGATGATAAAGAAGAAATAACACTTTAACGACGAGTGCCTCTGCCACCTAGTGTGTGTGTGAGAGCCTTCCCCTAATGTAGAGAGAAAGAGTTCATAAACACCGGACTAGGAATCTATATTCGTTAAAAAATAAGAGGGAAGGAGGGGGGGGGGAGGGCGGACATGATGAATTTCAATTTTGTGTAGCGGGGAGACAAGCTGTACAATTATCGCCTTTATTTCCGTGTGCTGGCGAGAGTTGAGGTATGTTCAGGCATAAATAAGACTCGTAGTAAAGACGCGTCAATAATCCATTAATTATCATTCCTTGAGCTGAGGAATGATATATTTCAATTGCTTTAAAGGTTAGGGATAGTAGTGGGTAAACGCCAGAGCTCAGCGGTGGACGAAACATTGTAGCATGGAACGTTGTGCTGGGGAAGGCTGGAGGGCCGGCTAGTCCCCCTGCTGGTATCACATCTGATAGGATTGAGTCGAGTTATGATTAATGGTGTTCCCCGACAGTTCCACGGACTAGAAGGAAGTGGGTCGTATAGCGACATATGAAAATTGTATAAAGCGTATATGGCAGGTATAACGAAGTGCTGGGACCCAGGAAAGCCTCCTCGCTGTGTGCTGGGGGAGGCGCTGGTGCCGGGTTGTACGACTGTGGCTCATCTTCTCCCCCAAAAACTTTCATAGGGATTGCGGTACAGTAGAGGAGTGACCCCAGGGTGAATACATTCTTATCACTCACATTACACACATTATCCCACTTTATGTTATTACCCCCCTGAGCACCTTGGGATTAGTCATACGCACATAAATAGTCTAAAACATTAAAATCACAACAACAAAAAATCTTCTTCAGAAAAAAACTCAACGATGGTAAATATACTTATAAAAAAAAAATAATTAATCACCCAAGTCGAAGCCACAACCAAGACTACGTAAGACGCCTGACCTTGAGAAGACCTTATATAAAAAGTTCTCTTGAATACAGCGTTAACTGACACTAGGAATGAACCATTACTACCGCAGGATAAATCATCTCCAGCGATTAGAAATTAAATTTTTAGTTCGTTCTCGGCAGGATTTACGGCAGAGCTTCAGCAATTAGCATGTAGTTATGGCAGGTGGTGTGGTGGCTCTTGCTATATATATTGCTCTGTCTCACACAACATTTGGTCGTTGCTATACGCTACGCTAGACGAACTCCTTCATTACGCCGAGTTACCGTGGTTACTACACCCAGGCGTCTTATATACCTTACCTTACGCTAAGTGACTGCTAAAGTACAGAAAAATATTATTAACCATGACTCAGTATTTATGAGACACAACCCTGAAGTACTGTACCGCGTCTGGGAGGGTATAAACATCTGTCGTAAGTCAGAGTTACTGCATGATGTTTGTGGATCTCTTGTGAGCCTCTCCGAACACTGTCCTTCGTGACTTTGGCAACATTAGTCTGTTTGTAGGTTGAGGTGTTGCCCTGAGGTCTTCCTGTATAAGTTTCAGTATTTTTTGTATTTATTATTTAAATTTATTGTCATTGAAAATTTTCTAAGGACACTGGAGGTGAAATTAGTAAGACAGTGAGCTATGTATGTTCATGAGATCACATAAACATGTACACTAGTAACACATACATACATACATACATTCAAACACAAGGATATACAGTACATGCTGACTTGTACTCGTATACCATACACGCTGTACAGTACATGCACACAAACCGCCTCGCACACACACACACACACACACACACACACACACACACACACACACACACACACACCTTATATTACCACCATCAAACACTCTTCTATGGTAGTTCTATAAATCATACTACTAATAAAGACGAGCCTATGGGTGGTTAGGTTAGGTTAGGTAAGGTTAGGTAAGGTTAGGTTAGGTGATTGTGTACCTTTGATTTATGAAATACTATACTATAATAATAATAATAATAATAATAATAATAATAATAATAATTAACGGTTTATTGAAAGAGCTTGGCAGCCAGATGGCTGAAAATATACAGTTACATATTTGGGGAATGGGTTTCGAATTACAAATAATATACAAGTAACATAAGTGACACAAATAAGACATATAATAACTAGATGGGGAAAAGCTCAAACTACAGTTCATTTCAACATAGTGACAGTGTAAGGAGCAGTGTTTACTGGGAGTAACACACTGATTTATTACAAGTTATTGATACAATTTTACAATGGTTGGGACTGGGCTGTTCTTATAGCTGACTGCCCAGCACGTATGGGCTGATGCGGTTGTGGTGTCGAAATACAATTTTTGACAAGGATCTCAGGTGGGTAGTAGGAGCGGTGTCAGATGGTAGAAGCTTCTACCAAATTTGCAGATGAGGTCGGTGACAGAGAGTCGAAAGGGTCAGTGTGTTGAGCGCTTCTGATATGTGGAGTAGGAAGGGAGAGAATAATCTGTATGCCCCTCTTAATTTTTTCTAGGTGTTTACGTTGTGTGGGCATTTAGGGAGGAAGACCAGGTGAGCTTGGGAAGTATGAATGTTGTGTAAACACTGAGGAGCTCGTGTGCAGGAACACCGAGGGACTTGAGTCGGCGTAGGAGGTGGAGACGGAAACTGGAGGATTTGATAACTTCACTGACGTGTGGTTTCTAATTTAGTTTGTTGTCTATGTTGACGCCGAGGAGCTTCGTGGAATCTAAAACCTGGAGTGGGTTCAGACCTAGAGTAATGGAAGGAGGGGACAATGTCGAGGAGAGGCGATGTGCATAACCATGGTCTTGTATGGTTGAGCGGTGATATGACAGCAGGCCCAGTTTTTGGAGACTGTTCAATAAATCCTGAAGGCAGTAAGGTTGGGAGCAGAATTGTTGACGCTGATCCCAATGGTGGAGTCGTCGAGCTATTTCCAGCGAGCAGGGGTTTCTAGGGCATCATTGATGAGCATAAGGAAGCAGAGTGGTCTATCTTGTGCCTTTGGGGACGCCACAGGTGAGTGACTGAAAGGTGGAGATGTTTCAGCGTGCCAGCTTGGCGTCGGTCATCGAGGAAGCTCCAGGGGTTATGGTATAAGACTTCTCCTCAAAGCCCGAGGCCTTGGACAGCTTTGTTGATGATTATATTGTGGTCGACTAGGTCGAACGCTTTCAGTGAACCAATGGCCATGACACACAGACGTTGCTCTCGAGATGGCGGTATACGTAATCGAGAAAGCTGACAAGACAGTGAGTGGTGGAGGAAGTTTTCATGTTGCCAAATTGCTGAGGGTCTACGACTCCTGCAATATCAGCATAAGCCCAGTCGAACACAAAACTTTCACAGATTAGGCTGGGTATTGGGGTGATTGCAATAGGTCGTAGCTGATTTAAGGATTGTGGGCTGGTTGACTTGGGCACTGGTGATATATAAGAGGTCTTCCAGTCAGCTGGGCATCTGGCTTGACTGAGAGAAGCATTGATGCTGGAGCAGAGGGGTTTAGCAAGCTCCGGGGAGAACTCCTTGAAGAGTTTCATTGGTAAGTCAATGGGGGTGGTAGAGCGTTTTAATTTTAGTTTGTCCAGGCGTTTTGCTACGTCAAATTCTTCTACTAAGTCAGTGGGAAGGGGGGCTGGTAGGTAAGCAGGGAGAGTGGTTGTGTCAAGCCGTGGGAGCGTCTGGCATATAGTAGCGAAATGGTTATTTGTTTGCTCAGCTGCGTCAACATTAGTGAGATGGCTAAGGAAGGGGAGGGGGTGTCTTATTGTTTAGTCCATAGAGTTCTTTAAGCTTACCATACCATTGACTGATGTTGGTCTGCTTCAGGTGTTGTAATTTGGTTGGGTAGTGGGACTTCTTTGCAGTGCGTATTTCGCGGATGACTCGGTTGCGAAGTGACCTGTAGCGGATGTGGTCATTGAGATGAAAGGCTCTGTCTCTCTGTTGCATAAGTCTTTTGATCCGAGGTGTGATCCAGGGCAAGTCAGCTGGGTGAGATCTGACGGACTTCTCGGGGAAGAAGTGGTGGTGAGCTTCCATGGTGGTGTTGGTATAATTTATCCATTTGGTTTCCACGTCATCCACGCTAAGTACTTCAGTCCAGGGATGGTGAACTATCCACTGCCCGAAGAGGCGCACTGCAGAGTCAGTAATCGGCCTGTAGGTCTTGATGTAGGGTCTCTCTACTTGAGTGGGAGTGGCAGCTGGGGACCAGAGCACTGATAAGTGTGTGCTACACCCGATAGGAGGCATTGGCTGAGGTGGTTGGTACTGGTCCGCTAAGTCAGTTAAGATAAGGTCAAGGGTATTTTGACCGTGTGTGGGGAAGCTCACAACTTGTGATAGTGATAGCTGGTCCTGGATATCAGTGGTGTCAATTTCATTTAAATCCCCACATAATACTAACTTGGCACATGGGTACCTAACTCTGAGGTGGTCTGAGGTGGTGATGAGATGATTGATAAGAGTGTCTCTGGTGGGTGATCGAGGCGGATGGTATGCCACACAGATTATAATGGAGGCGGTGTTGCGTGGGTGTGCCCGCAGCACGACACG
>NW_024722800.1:0-12580 GCF_018991925.1 Homarus americanus | reverse complement strand
AATGGGAAATATCTACTTTCCGGGAAAGTTGGTTATATACTTTTCCCGAAAAGTAGATAGATTTTCTACTGGGAAAGTAGATTATCGACTTTTCGGGAAGTAGATTGAATTTTGGGGAAATATTACCTAATTTTACGAAGTAGATTATCATAGAAACGTGAAATTTGTATCATAAAAATGGAAATATCTACTTTCCGAAAGTTGGTTAGATAACCAAATTTGCCGAAAACAGATTATCATAGAAAACGGGAAATTTGTATCATAAAAATGGGAAATATCTACTTTCCGGGAAAGTTGGTTAGATAACCAACTTTCCCGAAAATAGATTATCATAGAAAACGGAAATTGTATCATAAAAAATGGAAATATCTACTTTCCGGGAAAGGATATACTTTCCGAAAGAGATTTCTACTCGGAAAGTAGATTATCACTTTTCGGGAAGTAGATTCAATACCTAATTTTGCGAAGTAGATTATCATAGAAAACGGAAATTTGTATCAAAAAATGGGAAATATCTACTTCAAAATGTTAGATAACCAATTTGCCGAAAAGAATTTAGAAAACGGGAAATTTGTATCATAAAAATGGAAATATCACTTTCCAAAGTTGGTTAGATAAACAAATTTGCCAAAAAAGATTATCATAGAAAACGGGAAATTTGTATCATAAAAATGAATATCTATCAGGAAAAGGTTAGATAACCAACTTTCGAAAATAGATTATCATAGAAAACGGGAAATTTGTATCAAAAAATGGGAAATATCTACTTTCCGGAGTTGGTTATATACTTTCCCGAAAAGTAGATAGATTTTCTACTGGGAAAGTAGATTATCGACTTTTGGGAAGTAGATTTTGAATTTTGGGGAAATATTACCTAATTTTGCGAAGTAGATTATCATAGAAAACGTGAAATTTGTATCATAAAAATGGGAAATATCTACTTTCCGGGAAAGTTGATTAGATAACCAAATTTGCCGAAACAGATTATCATGAAAGAACGGAAATTTGTATCATAAAAATGGGAAATATCTACTTTCCGGGAAAGTTATTAGATAACCAAATTCCGAAAATAGATTATCATAGAAAACGGGAAATTTGTATCATAAAAATGGGAAATATCTACTTTCCGGGAAAGTTGTTAGATAACCAAATTTCCGAAAACAGATTATCATAGAAAACGGGAATGAATCATAAAAAATGGAATATCTACTTTCCGGGAGGTTAGATAACCAACTTTCCGAAAATAGATTATCATAGAAACGGGAAATTTGTATCATAAAAAATGGGAAATATCTACTTTCCGGGAAAGTTGGTTATATACTTTCGAAAAGTAGATAGATTTTCTACTTTTCGGGAAAGTAGATTATCGACTTTCGGGGAATAGATTTTCAATTTGAAATATTACCTAATTTTGCGAAGTAGATTATCATAGAAAACGTGAAATTTGTATCATAAAAAATGGGAAATATCTACTTTCCGGGAAAGTTGTTTAGATAACAAATTTGCCGAAAATAGATTATCATAGAAAACAGGAAATTTGTATCATAAAAAATGGGAAATATCTACTTTCCGGGAAAGTTGGTTAGATAACCAAATTTGCCGAAACAGATTATCATAGAAAACGGAAATTTGTATCATAAAAATGGGAAATATCTACTTTCCGGGAAAGTTGGTTAGATAACAAATTTGCCGAAAATAGAATATCATAGAAAACAGGAAATTTGTATCATAAAAATGGGAAATATCTACTTTCCGGGAAAGTGATTGGTTAGATAACCAAATTTGCCGAAAACAGATTATCATAGAAAACGGGAAATTTGTATCATAAAAAATGGGAAATATCTACTTTCGAAAATAGATTATCATAGAAACAAAATTTGTATCATAAAAATGGGAAATATCTACTTTCCGGAAAAATGGTTAGATAACCAAATTTGCCGAAAACAGATTATCATAAACAGGAAATTTGTATCATAAAAATGGGAAATATCTACTTCCAGGAAAGTTGGTTAGATAACCAACTTTCACATATCATAGAAAACGGGAAATTTGTATCATAAAATGGGAAATATCTACTTTCCGGGAAAGTTGGTTATATACTTTCGAAAGTACATAGATTTTCTACTTTTCGGGAAAGTAGATTATCCTTTCGGGAAATAGAATTTTCATTACAGGAAATATTACCTAATATTGCGAAGTAGATTATCATAGAAAACGTGAAATTTGTATCATAAAAATGG
Source organism: Homarus americanus (assembly GCF_018991925.1). NCBI lineage: Eukaryota > Metazoa > Arthropoda > Malacostraca > Decapoda > Nephropidae > Homarus > Homarus americanus. The sequence continues at coordinate 10,340 of NW_024722800.1, read as the reverse complement.
GAAATATCTACTTTCCGGGAAAGTTGGTTAGATAACCAAATTTGCCGAAAATAGATTATCATAAAACAGGAAATTTAATAAAAATGGGAAATATCTACATTCAGGAAAGTTGGTTAGATAACCAACTTTCAACATAGAAACAGGAAATTTGTATCTTAAAAATGGAAATATCTACTTTCCGGGAAAGTTGGTTAGATAACCAATTTGCCGAAACAGATATCATAGAAAACAGGAAATTTGTATCATAAAAATGGGAAATATCTACTTTCCGGGAAAGTTGGTTAGATAACCAACTTTCCCGAAAATAAATATCATAGAAAACAGGAAATTTGTATCATAAAATGGGAAATATCTACTTTCCGGGAAAGTTGGTTAGATAACCAACTTTCCCGAAAATAGATTATCATAAAAGAAGGAAATTTATATCATAAAAATGGGAAATATCTACTTTCCGGGAAGTTGGTTATATACTTTCCCGAAAAGTAATAGATTTTCTACTTTTCGGGAAAGTAGATTATCGACTTTTCGAAGTAGATTTTTCAATTGGAAATATTACCTAATTTTGCGAAGTAGATTATCATAGAAAACGTGAAATTTGTATCATAAAAATGGGAAATATCTACTTTCAGGAAAGTTGGTTAGATAACAAATTTGCCGAAAATAGATTATCATAAAACAGGAAATTTGTATCATAAAAATGGGAAATATCTACTTTCGGGAAAGTTGGTTAGATAACCAAATTTGCCGAAAACAGATTATCATAGAAACAGGAAATTTGTATCATAAAAATGGAAATATCTACTTTCCGGGAAAGTTGGTTAGATAACCAAATTGCCGAAAACAGATTATCATAGAAAACGGAAATTTGTATCATAAAAATGGGAAATATCTACTTTCCGGGAAGTTGGTTAGATAACCAACTTTCCCGTAAATAAATATCATGAAAACAGGAAATTTGTGTCATAAAATGGGAAATATCTACTTTCGGGAAAGTTGGTTAGATAACCAAATTTGCCGAAACAGATATCATAGAAAACGGGAAATTTGTATCATAAAATGGGAAATATCTACTTTCCGGGAAAGTTGGTTATAGACTTTCCCGAAAAAGATAAATTTTCTACTTTTCGGAAAGTAGATTATCGACTTTTCGGGAAGTAGATTTTCGAATTTTGGAAATATTACCTAATTTTGCGAAGTAGATTATCATAGAAAACGTGAAATTTGTATATAAAAATGGAATATCTACTTTCCGGAAAGTTGTTAGATAAACCAACTTTCCCGAAAATAGATTATCATAGAAAAGGAAATTTGTATCATAAAAAATGGGAAATATCTACTTTCCGGGAAAGTTGGTTAGATAACCAAATTTGCCGAAAACAGATTATCATAGAAAACGGGAAATTTGTATCATAAAAATGGGAAATATCTACTTTCCGGGAAAGTTGTTAGATAACCAACCTTCCCGAAAATAGATTATCATAGAAAACGGAAATTTGTATCATAAAAAATGGGAAATATCTACTTTCCGGGAAAGTTGGAGATATTACTTTCCCGAAAAGTAGATAGATTTTCACTTTTCGGGAAAGTAGATTATCGACTTTTCGGGGAAGTAAGATTAATCTTTTGGGGAAATATTACCTAATTTTGCGAAGTAGATTATCATAGAAAACGAAATTTGTATCATAAAAATGGAAATATCTACTTTCCGAAAGTTGAGTTAGATAACCAAATTTGCCGAAATAGATTATCATAGAAAACGGGAAATTTGTATCATAAAAATGGGAAATATCTACTTTCCGGAAAGTTAATAGATAACCAAATTTGCCGGAAACAGATTATCATAGAAAACGGGAAATTTGTATCATAAAAATGGGAATATCTACTTTCCGGGAACGTTGGTTAGAAAACCAACTTTCCCGAAAATAGATTATCATAGAAAACGGGAAATTTGTATCATAAAAAATGGGAAATATCTACTTTCCGAAAGTTGGTTATATACTCTCCCGAAAAGTAGATAGATTTTCTACTTTTCGAAAGTAGATTATCGACTTTTCGAGAAGTAGATTTTCGAATTTGGGGGAAATATTACCTAATTTTGCGAAGTAGATTATCATAGAAAACGTGAAATTTGTATCATAAAAAATGGAAATATCTACTTTCCGAAAGTTGTTAGATAACCAAATTTGCCGAAAATAGATTATAATAGAAAACGGAAATTTGTTTCATAAAAATGGGAAATATCTACTTTCCGGGAAAGTTGTTAGATAACCAAATTTGCCGAAACAGATTATCATAGAAAACGTGAAATTTGTATCATAATAAATGGGAAATATCTACTTTCCGAAAGAGTAGATAAACCAAATCCGAAAATAGATTATCATAGAAAACGGGAAATTTGTATCATAAAAAATGGGAAATATCTACTTCCGAAAGTTATTAGATAAACCAAATTTGCCGAAAACAGATTATCATAGAAAACGGGAAATTTGTATCATAAAAATGGGAAATTTTACTTTCCGGGAAAGTTGGTTAGATAACCACCCCGAAAATAGATTATCATAGAAAACGGGAAATTTGTATCATAAAAAATGGGGAAATATCTACTTTCCGAAAAGTTATATACTTTCCCGAAAGTAGATAGATTTTCTACTTTTCGGGAAAGTAGATTATCGACTTTTCGGAAGTAGATTTCGAATTTTGGGGAAATATTACCTAATTTTGCGAAGTAGATTATCACAGAAAACGTGAAATTTGTATCATAAAAAATGGGAAATATCTACTTTCCGGGAAAGTTGAGTTAGATAAACCAAATTTGCCGAAAATATTATCATAGAAACGGAAATTTGTATCATAAAAATGGGAAATATCTACTTTCCGAAAGGTTAGATAACCAAATTTGCCAAAAACAGATTATCATAGAAAACGGGAAATTGATCATAAAAATGAAATATCTACTTGAAAGTTGGTTAGATAACCAACTTCCCGAAAATAGATTATCATAGAAAACGGGAAATTTGTGTAAAAAAAATGGGAAATATCTACTTTCCGAAAGTTGTTATATACTTTCCGAAAAGTAGATAGATTTTCTACTTTTCGGGAAAGTAGATTATCGACTTTCGGGGAAGAGATTTTCGAATTTTGGGGGAAATATTACCTAATTTTGCGAAGTAGATTATCATAGAAAACGTGAAATTTGTATCATAAAAATGGGAAATATCTACTTTCCGGAAAGTTATAGATAACCAAATTTGCCGAAAACAGATTATCATAGAAAAACGGAAATTTGTATCATAAAAATGGGAATATCTACTTTCCGGGAAAGTTGGTTAGATAACCAACTTTCCGGAAAATAGATTATCATAGAAAACGGAAATTTGTATCATAAAAATGGGAAATATCTACTTTCCGAAAGTTATTATATACTTTCCCGAAAGTAGATAGATTTTCACTTTTCGGAAAGTAGATTATCGACTTTTCGGGAAGTAGATTTTCGAATTTTGGGGAAATATTACCTAATTTTGCGAAGTAGATTATCATAGAAAACGTGAAATTTGTATCATAAAAATGGGAAATATCTACTTTCCGGGAAAGTTGAGTTAGATAACCAAATTTGCCGAAAATAGATTATCATAGAAAACGGGAAATTTGTATCATAAAAATGGGAAATATCTACTTTCCGGGAAAGTTGTTAGATAAACAAATTTACAAAACAGATTATCATAGAAACGGAAATTTGTATCATAAAAATGGAAATATCTTCCAGGAAAGTTGGTTAGATAACCAACTTTCCCGAAAATAGATTATCATAGAAACGGGAAATTTGTGTCAAAAAATTCCCGAAAGTAGATGGAATTTTCTACTTTTTCGGAAAGTAGATTATCGACTTTTCGGGGGAAGTAGACAGAAATGAAATACCTAATTTTGCGAAGTAGATTATCATAGAAAACTGAAATTTGTATCATAAAAATGGGAAATATCTACTTTCCGGGAAGAGTTGGTTGAATAACCAAATTTGCCGAAAATAGATAATTCATAGAAAACAGGAGAATTTGTATCATAAAAATGGGAAATATCTACTTTCCGGAAAGTTGGTTAGATAAACAAATTGCCAAAAACAGATTATCATAAACAGGAAATTTGTATCATAAAAATGAAATATCTACTTTCCAGGAAAGTTGGTTAGTAATAACTTTCCGAAAATAGATTATCATAGAAACAGGAAATTTGTGTCAAAAAATGAAATATCTACTTTCCGGGAAAGTTGGTTATATACTTTCCCGAAAGTAGATGGGTTTTTCTACTTTTCGGGAAAGTAGATTATCGACTTTCGGGGAAGTAGATTTTCAATTGAAATATTACTAATTTTGCGAAAGTAGATTATCATAGAAAACGTGAAATTTGTATCATAAAATGGGAAATATCTACTTTCCGGGAAAGTTGGTTAGATAACCAAATTTGCCAAAAACAGATATCATAGAGAACGTTGTATCATAAAAATGGGAAATATCTACTTTCAGGAAAGTTGGTTAGATAAAATTGCCGAAAATAGATATCATAAAACAGGAAATTTGTAACATAAAAATGAAATATCTACTTTCCGGGAAAGTTGGTTAGATAACCAAATTTGCCGAAAACAGATATCATGAAAACGAGGAAATTTGAATCATAAAATGGAAATATCTACTTTCCGGGAAAGTTGGTTAGATAACCAACTTTCGAAACAAATATCATAGAAACGGGAAATTTGTATCATAAAAATGGGAAATATCTACTTTCCAGAAAGTTGGTTATATACTTTCCGAAAATAGTTTTCTACTTTTCGGGAAAGTAGATATCGACTTTTCGGGAAGCAGATTTTCGAATTTTGGGAAATATTACCTAATTTTGCAGTAGATTATCATAGAAAACGTGAAATTTGTATCATAAAAATGGAAATATCTACTTTCCGGGAAAGTTGTTTAGATAACCAAATTTGCCGAAAATAGATTATCATAAAACGGAAATTGTATCATAAAAATGGGAAATATCTACTTTCGGGAAAGTTGGTTGGATATCAATTGCCGAAAACAGATTATCATAGAAAACAGGAAATTTGTATCATAAAAAATGGGAAATATCTACTTTCCGGGAAAGTTGGTTAGATAACCAAATTTGCCGAAAATGAATTATCATAGAAAACGGAAATTTGTATCATAAAAATGGGAAATATCTACTCGGGAAAGTTGGTTAGATAACAATTTGCCGAAAACAGATATCTTAGAAACAGAATTTTTATCATAAAAATGGGAAATATCTACTTTCCGAAATAGATTATATAGAAACAGGAATTTGTATCATAAAAATGAAATATCTATTAGAAAAAATGGTTAAATAACCAATTTGCCGAAAGCAGATTATCATAGAAACGAAATTTGTATCATAAAAAAATGGGGAAATATCTACTTCCGGGAAAGTTGGTTAGATAACCAACTTTCACATAATTATCATAGAAAACGAAATTTGTATCATAAAAATGGGAAATATCTACTTTCCGGAAAGTTGGTTATTCTTTCCCGAAAAGTACATAGATTTTCTACTTTCGGGAAAGTAGATTATCGACTTTCTGAGAAGTAGATTTTCGAATTTTGAAATATTATAATATTGCAAGTAGATTATCGTAAAACGTGAAATTTGTATCATAAAATGGGAAATATCTACTTTCGGGGAAAGTTGGTTAGATAACCATTTGCCGAAAATAGATATCATAAAAGGGAAATTTGTATCATAAAAATGGGAAATATCTACTTTCCGGGAAAGTTGGTTAGATAACCTTTCCAGATCATTATCATAGAAACAGAAATTTGTATCTTAAAAAATGGAAATATCTACTTTCCGGGAAAGTTGGTTAGATAACAAATTTGCCGAAAACAGATTATCATAGAAAACAGGAAATTTGTATCATAAAAATAGGAAATATCTACTTTCCGGGAAAGTTGGTTAGATAACCAACTTTCGAAAATGATATCATAAAACAGGAAATTTGTATCATAAAAATGGGAAATATCTACTTTCCGGGAAAGTTGGTTATATACTTTCGAAAAGTAGATTGTTCTTTCAGAAGTAGATTATCTTTCGAAATGAATTTTATTGAAATATTACCTAATTTTGCAAGTAGATTATCATAGAAAACGTGAAATTTGTATCATAAAAAATGGGAAATATCTACTTTCAGGAGAAAGTTGGTTAGATAACAAATTTGCGAAAATAGATATCATAAAACAATTTGTATATAAAAATGGGAAATATCTACTTACCGGAAAGTTGGTTAAGATAGCAAATTTGCGAAAACAGATATCATAGAAATTTATATCATAAAAATGGGAAATATCTACTTTCCGGAAGAGTTGGTTAGATAACAACTTTCCGAAAATAGATATCATAAACAGGAAATTTGTATCATAAAAATGGGAAATATCTACTTTCCGGGAAAGTTGGTTATATACTTTCCCGAAAGTAGATAGATTTTCTACTTTCGGGAAAGTGAATTATCGACTTTCGGGAAATGGATTTTCGAAACGAAATATACCTAATTTTGCAAAGTAGATTATCATGAAAACGTGAAATTTGTATCATAAAAAATGGGAAATATCTACTTTCCGGGAAAGTTGGTTAGATAACCAAATTTGCCGAAAATAGATTATCATAGAAACAGAAATTTGTATCATAAAAATGGGAAATATCTACTTTCCGGGAAAGTTGGTTAGATAACAAATTTGCCGAAAACAATTATCATAGAAAACAGGAAATTTGTATCATAAAAATGGGAAATATCTACTTTCCGGGGAAAGTTGGTTAGATAACCAAATTTGCCGAAAATAGATATCATAAAAGCGTGAAATTTGTATCATAAAAATGGAAATATCTACTTTCCGGAAAGTTGGTTAGATAACCAAATTGCCGAAAACAGATTATCATAGAAACAGGAAATTTGTATCATAAAAATGGAAATATCTACTTTCGAAAATAGATTATCATAGAAACAGGAAATTTGTATCATAAAATGGGAAATATCTACTTTCAGGAAAAATGGTTAGATAACCAAATTTGCCGAAACAGATATCATAGAAACAGGAAATTTGTATCATAAAAATATCTACTTTCCGGGAAAGTTGGTTAGATAACCTTTCCGAAAATGATATCATAGAAACAGGAAATTTGTATCATAAAAAAGGAAATATCTACTTTCCGGAAAGTTGGTTATATACTTTCCCGAAAGTAAATAGATTTTCTACAGGAAAGTAGATTATCGACTTTTCGGGAAGTAGATTTCTGAATTTGGAAATATTACCTAATTAAGCGAAGTAGATTATCATAGAAAACGTGAAATTTGTATCATAAAAAATGGGAAATATCTACTTTCCGGGAAAGTTGGTTAGATAACAAATTGCGAAAACAGATTATCATAGAAGCAGGAATTTGTATCATAAAAATGGAAATATCTACTTTCAGGAAAGTTGGTTGGATAACCAAATTTGCGAAAATGAATATCATAGAAACAGAAATTTGTATCATAAAAAATGAAATATCTACTTTCCGGGAAGTTGGTTAGATAACCAAATTTGCGAAAACGAATATCATAGAAAACGGGAAATTTGAATCATAAAAATGGGAAATATCTACTTTCAGGAAAGTTGGTTGAATAACTTTCCCGAAAATAAATTATTCATAAAAACAGAAATTTGTATCATAAAAATGGAAATATCTACTTTCCGGGAAAGTTGGTTTATATCTTTCGAAAGTAGATAAGATTTTCTACTTTCGGAAGTAGATATCGACTTTCGGGAAACAGATTTTTCAGGTACGAAATATTACCTAATTTTGCGAAGTAGATTATCATAGAAACGTGAAATTTGTATCATAAAAATGAAATATATCTACTTTCCGGGAAAGTTGTTTAGATAACCATTTGCCGAAAATAGATTATCATAGAAACAGGAAATTTGTATCATAAAAATGAGGAAATATCTACTTTCCGGGAAAGTTGGTTAGATAACTAAATTTGCCGAAAACAGATTATCATAGAAAACAGGAAATTTGTATAATAAAAAATGAAATATCTACTTTCCGGGAAAGTTGGTTAGATAACAAATTTGCCGAAATAGATTATCATAGAAACAGGAAATTTGTATCATAAAAATGAAATATCTACTTTCCGGGAAAGTTGGTTAGATAACCAAATTTGCCGAAAACAGATTATCATAGAAAACGGAAATTTGTATCATAAAAAATGAGAATATCTACTTTCCGAAAATGGATTATCATAGAAACGGGAAATTTGTATCATAAAAATAGAAATATCTTTCCGGGAAAAATGGTTAGATAACCAAATTTGCAAAACAGATTATCATAAGAAACGGGAAATTTGTATCATAAAAATGAAATATCTACTTCCGGAAAGTTGGTTAGATAACATTCACGAAATAATTATCATAGAAACAGAATTTGTATCATAAAAATGGGAAATATCTACTTTCCGGGAAGGTTGGTTATATACTTTCCGAAAAGTACATAAGATTTTCTACTTTTCGGGAAAGTAGATTATTTTTCAGGAAATAGATTTTCGGGAAATATTACCTAATTTTGCGAAGTAGATTATCATAAACGTGAAATTTGTATCATAAAAATGGGAAATATCTACTTTCCGGGAAAGTTGGTTAGATAACAAATTTGCCGAAAATAGATTATCATGAAAACGGAAATTTGTATCATAAAAAATGGGAAATATCTACATTCCGGAAAGTTGGTTAGATAACCAACTTTCCGAAAACAAATAACATAGAAAACAGGAAATTTGTATCATAAAAATGGAAATATCTACTTTCCGGGAAAGTTGGTTAGATAACCAAATTTGCAAAAAACAGATATCATAAAACGGAAATTTGTATCATAAAAATGGAAATATCTACTTTCGGGAAAGTTGGTTAGATAATAACTTTCAGAATAAATATCATAAAAACAGAAATTTGTATCATAAAATGGGAAATATCTACTTTCCGGGAAAGTTGGTTATATACTTTCGAAAAGTGAATAGATTTTCTACTTTTCAGGAAAGTAGATTATCGACTTTTCGGGAAGTAGATTTTTAGACAGGAAATATTACCTAATTTTGCGAAGTAGATTATCATAAAACGTGAAATTTGTATCATAAAAATGGGAATCTACTTTCCGGGAAGTTGGTTAGATAACCAAATTGCCGAAAATTATCATAGAAAACGGGAAATTTGTATCATAAAAATGGGAAATATCTACTTACCGGGAAAGTTGGTTAGATAACCAAATTTGCCGAAAACAGATATCATAGAAAACGGGAAATTTGTATCATAAAAATGGGAAATATCTACTTTCCGGGAAGGTTGGTTAGATAACCAACTTTCCGAAATATCATTATCATAGAAAACGGAAATTTGTATCATAAAAATGGGAAATATCTACTTTCCGGAAGTTGGTTATATACTTTCCGAAAGTAGATAGATTTTCTACTTTTCGGGAAAGTAGATTATCGACTTTCGGGATAGTGAATTTTGAAATATACCTAATTTTGCAAAATAGATTATCATAAAACGTGAAATTTGTATCATAAAAATGGGAAATATCTACTTTCCGGGAAAGTTGGTTAGATAACAAAATTGCAAAATAGTATCATAAAACAGGAAATTTGTATCATAAAATGAAATATCTACTTTCCGGGAAAGTTGGTTAGAATAACCAAATTTGCCAACAGATATCATAGAAAACAGGAAATTTGTATCATAAAAATAGGGAAATATCTACTTTCCGGGAAGTTGGTTAGATAACCAAATTTGCAAAAATGAATATCATAGAAACGTGAAATTTGTATCATAAAATGGAAATATCTACTTTCCGGAAAGTTGGTTAGATAACCAAATTTGCCGAAACAGATATCATAGAAACGGGAAATTTGTATCATAAAATTGGAAATATCTACTCTCAAAATGAATATCATAGAAACGGGAAATTTGTATCATAAAAATGGGAAATATCTACTTTCCGGGAAAATGGTTAGATAACCAAATTTGCCGAAAACAGATTATCATAGAAAACAGGAAATTGTATCATAAAAATGGGAAATATCTACTTTCCGGGAAAGTTGGTTAGATAACCTTTCCCGAAAATGCATATCATAGAAAACAGGAAATTTGTATCATAAAAAGGGAAATATCTACTTTCCGGGAAAGTTGGTTATATACTTTCGAAGTAGATAGATTTTACTTTCGGGAAAAGTAGATTATCGACTTTTCGGGAAATGAATTCGAATTTTTGGAAATATTACCTAATTAAGC
>NW_024722799.1:0-68705 GCF_018991925.1 Homarus americanus | reverse complement strand
TCAGTAATGCTTCGTTCAGTTACATATTGCTACTGGGGTAGGGTAGCACCCACAGTGATTGGTGGTGGGAGATTAACAGTGATTTGTGGTGGGAGAGTAGCACCCACGGTGACTGGTGGTGGGAGGAGTAGCATCCACGGTGATTGGTGGTGGGAGGAGTAACACTTGGCGGTGACTACAGTGGTGGTGGGGAGTAACACCCACATTGTTGGTGGTGGGAGGAGAGTAGCAGCCACGGTAGATGGTGGTGGGAGAGAATAGCACCTACCGTGACTGGTGGTGGGAGAAGTAGCACCCACGTGATGACTGATGGTGGGAGAAATGCTTGCAGTGATTGGTGGTGGGAGGCAGTAGCTTGGAAGTGATTGGTGGTGGAGGAGTAGCATCCACGGTGTCAGAGTGGTGGGAGGCAACTTCACGGTGTCTGGTGGTGTGGGGCAACACCACGGTGTCTGGTGGTGGGAGTGGAAGACACCCACTGTGACTGGTGGTGGGAGACACCCACAGTGACTGGTGAGTTGGAGGGGGTAACACATGGTGACTGGTGGTGGAAGAGAGGAACACCCACGGTGACTGGTGTTAGGAGGAGGAACACCCCACAGTTGACTGGTGGTGGGAAAGGAGGACACGGTGTCTGGTGTTGAGGAGGAGGAACACCAGCAGTTGACTGGTGGTGAGTGGGAAGGGAGTAACACCCACGGTGTCTGGTGGTGGAGAGAGTAACACCACGGTTGATTGTTGTTTTGGGTGGGGAGAATGCCACCCACGGTGGTGTTGGTGGGAGGGTAATGCACCCTACGTTGATTGGTGGGGAGATGTTACCCACGGTGTCTTGTGGTGGGAGGAGAACACCCACGGTGTCTGGTGGTGGAAGGGAGAACTGCCCACGGTGATTGGTGGTAGGAGGAGAGTAGCACTGCAGTGTCTGGTGGTGGGGAAGGGGAGAACACCCACGTGGTGTCTGTGGGGTGGGTGGAGAGGATAGCACCGACGGTGACTGGTGGTGGGAGTAACACATGGTGATGCTGGTGGTGAGGGAGGAGTAGTCACCACGTTGTTTGGTGGTGGGAGGGAGAGGCACCCATGGTGTGTGGTGGGAGGAGTGTAGCCAGTGATGGTGGTGGGAGGGAGTGACACCCAGGTGTCTGGTGGTGGGAGGAGACACCACGGTGGCTTGTGGTGGGAGAGGGAATAACAGGGTGTACTGGTGGTGGGAAGGGTGGAACACCCTGGTGTGGAGCACGGTGTTTGTGGGGGAGGAGGAGCGGTGAACAGCTGCAGGTGGTGTTGGGAGAAGTAACACCTACGGTGTCTGGTGGTGGGAGGGAGTAGCACACGGTGGGTGGGAGGAAACACTGGTGATGGTGGTGGGAAGACAGCACTGGTGACTTGTGGGGAGAGTAGCACCCAGTGGTGATTGTTGGTGGGAGAATGCCACTGGCGTGGAGGTGGTGGAGGATGTACACGGTGACTGGTGGTGGGAGGTAGCACCCTGGTGTGGGGAGGAGCCACGGTGACTGGTGTGTGGGGAGAGTAACCCCATGGTGAGGCTGGTGGTGGGAGGTGAAATAAGCACTGGTGGTGGAAGAGTAACACCAAGGTGACGCTGGTGGTGGGAGAGTGGCCTGATGGTGGGAGAGTAACCGGTTGGTGAGGTGGGAGGAGTAGACCACTGTGACTGGTGGTGGGAGAATGCTACCAGTGACTGGTGGTGAGAGAGTAACACCCACAGTGACTGGTGGTGGGAGAATAGTAACACCCACGGTGACTGGTGGTGGGAGAGTAGCACCCACGGTGACGTGACTGGTGGTGGGAGGAGTAAAACCCACCTGGTGATTGAGGTGGGAGGAGAGTAGCACCCACGGTGACTGGTGGTGGGAGAGAACCAGTGGTGGGAGGTAGCACCACGGTGACTGGTGGTGGAGGAGGTGGCACCACGGGACATTGGTGGTGGGAGGAGTAACAGTGACTGGTGGTGGGGAGGAAGTAACACCCACGGTGATTGGTGGTGGGAGGAGTGCACCCACGGTGATTGGTGGTGGGAGAAGTAGCAGCCACAGTGACTGGTGGTGGGAGGAAATGCTTCCCACGGTGATTGTTGGTGGAGATGTAACACTCAGTGATTGGTGGTGGGAGGATGTAACAGTGACTGGTGGTGGGAGGAGATTAGCACCTTTGTGACTGGTGGGTGGAGGTGCATCAGCGTGACTGGTGGTGGGAGGATGCAGGCAGGCTGGTGGTGGGAGGTAGCACCCACGGTGACTGGTGGTGGGAGGAGGTAGCACCCACGGTGACTGGTGGTGGGAGGGAGTAACACCCACGGTGACTGGTGGTGGTGAGGAGATAGCACAACGGTGATTGGTGGTGGGAGAGTGCCCACAGTGATTGGTGGTGGGAGAATGCCCACGGTGACTGGTGGTGAGGGGAGTAACACCCACGGTGATTGGTGGTGGGAGGTACAGCATTGTGTGATGTGGGGTGAGTGAGTGGTGGAGTAACACCCAGGTGACTGGTGGTGGGAGGTATGCTTACTACAGTGGTGGGAGTGACTGGTGGGGTGAGCGCACACGGTGATTGGTGGTGGGAGGTGCACGGTGATTTGTTGTGGGGAGGAGAGACCCATTGACTGGTGGTGGGGGAGTATCATTCCCTGACTGGTGGGAGGTAACACCAGTGGTGGATGGGTGGTGGGGAGTGATTGGTGGTGCCGGTGACTGGTGGTGGGAGGAACACCCACTTGGTGACTGGGTGGAGGGAGCACCCACGGTGATTGGTGGTGGGAAGTAGCACCACGGTGGTGGTGGTGGGAGGGTGGCACCAGTGACTGGGTGAGTGGGAGAGTTGCCGGTGTCTGGTTGGTGGTGAGAGCAGCACTTACGGTGTCTGGTGGTGGGGGTGTGCATGCCCACATTGATTGGTGGTGGGAGAATGGCACCATTGATTGGTGAGTAGAGGAAGTGGGTGGGGAATGCCAACGTGATTGGTGGTGGGAGGGAGTAACAGTGATGTGTGGTGAGAGAAATGCTGACCAAAGTGACTGGTGGTGGGGGGAATGGCAGTGAGGATGGTGGGGAGAAGTAACACCACGGTGATTGTGGTGGGAGGTAGAACCACGGTGATTGAGTGGGAGGAGAGTAACAGTGACTGGTGGTGGGAGAGTAGCACCCACGGTGATTGTTGGTGGGAGAGTAGCAGTGGTGACTGGTGGTGGGAGGAGTAACACCAGTGATTGGTGGTGGGGAGGAGTTAACACCCACGGTGATTTGTTGTGGGAGGAAGTGACCATTGACGCTGGTGGTGGGAGTGTAGCATCCACGGTGATTGGTGGTGAATGCACCAACGGTGACTGGTGGTGGGAGGAGTAGCACCCGGTGACTGTTGTGGTGGGAGGCTGCTTTCACGGTGACTGGTGGTGGTGGGGGAGTGGCACCAGTGGTGGAGATAAGCCCCACAGTGACTGGTGGTGGGAGGGTGGCACGGTGACTGGTGGTGGGAGAGTAACACCCGCGGTGACTGGTGGAGGAGTAACACCCACTGTGATTGGTGGTGGGAGGGAGTAGCACCGGTGATTGGTGGTGGGAGAAGTGCACCCACGGTGACTGGTGGTGGGAAGGGAGGAACACCACGGTGTCTGGTGGTGGGAAGGAGGAACACTCACGAGGGGGTGACTGAGTGGTGGGAAGAACACCACGGTGTCTGGTGGTGGGAGAAGAACACCCACGGTGTCTGGTGGTGGGAGGGAGGAACACCTGCGGTGACTGGTGGTGGGAGAATGCACATAGTGACAGGTGGTGAGGAGGAACACCACGGTGACTGGTGGTGGGAAGGGAGTAACACCCACAGTGACTGGTGGTGGGAAAGGAGGAACACACTGTGTCTCTGTGGTGGGAGGGAGTAGACCCCACCGGTGATTGGTGGTGGGAGGGAGGAACACCCACGGTGACTGGTGGTGGGGAGGTAGCAGTGACTGGTGGTGGGAGGTAACACCCTCGGTGATTGGTGGGTGGGAGGGTAATGCACCCACGGTGATTAATGGTGGGGAGGAGTAAGCACCACGGTGACTGGTGGTGGGAAAGGAGAACACCCCCGGTGACTGGTGGTGGGAGAATGCTTGCCCACGGTGGCTAGTGTATTGGGAATGGCACACGGTGTCTGGTGGTGGAGGAACACCGGCAGAGGCTGATCTGTGGAAGGAGTAACACATGGTGACTGGTGGGTGGGAGGAGATCACCCACGGTGTCTGGTGGTGGGAGGAGAACACCCACGGTGGCTGGTGGTGGGGAGAGAACACCCGGTGTCTGTTGTGGGAAGGAGAACACCGCGGTGTCTGGTGGTGGTAGGAGAGGGAGGAACACCCGGTGACTTGTGGTGGGAGGGAGGAACACCCACGGTGTCTGGTGGTGGGAAGGAGGAACACCCTGTTGGTGTCTGGTGGTGTGGGGTGGGAAGGAGGTGCCCCCGGTGCTGGTGGTGGGAGGGAGTAGCACACCACGGTGTGTCTGGTGGTGGTGGGGAGGAACACCCACAGTGACTGGTGTGTGGTGGGAAAGGAGTAACACATTGTGACTGGTGGTGGGGAGAGGAAGTTACACACACGGTGACTGGTGGTGGTGGGAAGAACACCCACGGTGACTGGTGGTGGGAGGAAGGAGAACACCCAAGTGACTGAAGTGATGGGAGGAGTATTTTACGGTGATGACATGGTGGGAGGAGGAGAACACCGGTGTTTGGTGTGGGAGAATGCCCACGGTGATTGGTGGTGGGAGGTAACACCTTGAGGTGATTGGTGGTGGGAGAATGTACACCCACGGTGACTGGTGGTGGAGGAATGCCTGCCCACTGTGGTGGTGGTGGGAGGTGACACCCACGGTGACTGGTGGTGGGAGGGAGTAGCACCCACGGTGATGGTGGGAGGAGTAGCACCACGGTGACTGGTGGTGGGAGGTAGCACCCACGGTGACTGGTGGTGGGAGGGTAGCACCCGGTGATTGGTGGTGGGAGGAGTAACACCACGGTGGGCTGGTGGTGGGAGATGTGCACCGTGACTTGTTGGTGGGAGGAGGTGCACCCACGGTGGCTGGTGGTGGGAGGAATGTAACACCACACGGTGATTGAGGTGGTGGGAGGAGAGTAGCACCAGCAGTGGAGGGTTGGTGTGGGAGGTAGCACCCACGGTGACTGGTGGTGGGAGATGCAGCCACGGTGACCTGGTGGTGGTGGGGAATAGCACCCACAGTGATTAGTGGTGGGAGAGTGCTGCAGTGACTGGTGGTGGGAGAAATGCCTACAGTGACTGGTGGTGGGAGGGTAGCACCCTTGGTGGTGGGAGAGTGGCACCAGTGACTGGTGGTGGGGAGATAACAGTGACTGAGTGGTGGGAGTGCACCAGTGACTGGTGGTGGTGGGAATAACACCCACGGTGACTGGTGGTGGGAGGGGTAGCACCCACTTGGTGACTGGTGGTGGGAGAGTAACACCACGGTGGTTGGTGGTGGGAGGGAGTAGCACCCCCACGGTGATTGGTGGTGGGAGAGTAGCACCCAGTGACTGGTGGTGGAGGGTAACACCCCGGTGATTGGTGGTGGAGAGTAACACCAACGGAGACTGGTGGTGGGGAAGTAGCACCGGTGGCATCTGGTGGGGAGAGCACCACCAGTGACTGGTGGTGGTAGGGAATAGCACAGTGACTGGTGGTGGGAAGAGGAACACCTACAGTGACTGGTGGTGGGAGGAGAGTAGCACAGGTGACTGGTGGTGGGAGAGGGAGTAACACCCACGGTGGTGAGTGGTGGTGGGGAGAAGTAGCAGCACAGTGCTAGTGGTGGAAACTCTGGTGGTGGGAGAGAACACCATTGATTGGTGGTGGGAGAATGCTTCATGGTGATTGGTGGTGGGAGGAGAACACCCATGGTGACTGGTGGTGGGAGGAAACACCACAGTGCTGGTGGTGGGAGGGGCACCTCCTGAGTGGTGGTGGGAGGAACACCCGGTGATTGGTGGTGGGAGAGTGGAACCACGGTGACTGGTGGTGGGAGGGTGGAACAACAGTGACTGGTGGTGGGAGGAGAGTAACACATGGTGACTGGTGGTGGGAGAGATGCCTGGGTGACTGGTGGTGGGAGGGAACAGTGACTGGTGGTGGGAGGTAATACCCGGTGTCTGGTGGTGGAGGAAGTAGCACCACTGTGACTAGTGGGCGAGGAGGTACCACGGTGACTGGTGGTGGGAGGTAGGCACCACGGTGACTGGTGGTGGAGAGTAACACCAATGGAGGCTGGTGGTGGGAGGAGTAGCACCAGTGACTGGTGGTGGAGATAGCACCTAAGTGATTGGTGGTGGGAGGAGTAGCACCTGGTGATTGGTGGTGGGGAGGAGGTAACACCCACGGTGACTGGTGGTGGGAGAATAACACGGTGACTGGTGGTGGGAGGAAGTAACACTTACGGTGATTGTGGTGGGAGATAGCACCCACGGTGATTGGTGGTGGAGGCACCAACGGTGACTGGAATGGTGGGAGAATGGCACCCTGGTGACTGGTGGTGAGATGGAGATGGTGTGGGAGATCCCACGGTGATTGTGGTGGGGGAGTAACACCCAGGAGTTGGTGTGGGAGATGCTCAGTGACTGGTGGTGGGAGAATGCCTACGGTGACTGGTGGTGGGAGGAATGCTGTGGTGGTGGTGTGGGGGAATACTCCCACTGTGCTGGTGGTGGGAGAATGCTTACCGGTGGTGGCAGGTGGTGGGAGAATGCTCAGTGATTGGTGGTGGGAGGAGAAATAGCACCAGCAGGGTCTGGTGGTGGGAGGGAGTGGTGGTGGTGGTGGGAGGAGTAACACCAGCAGGACTGGTGGTGGAGGGAACACGGTGACTGGTGGTGGGAGAGTTAGCAGGCTTGTGGTGGGAGAATGCTTACAGTGACTGGTGGTGGGAGGGGAGTAGCACCCCGGTGACTGGTGGTGGAGGAGTAAACCACGGTGATTGGTGGTGGGAGGACAGTAGCACCAGTGACGGCTGGTGGTGGAGAATGTAGCACCACGGTGACTGGTTGTGGGGGTCACTGCCACGGTGACTGGTGGTGGGAGGTGGCACCCACGGGCTGGGTGGTGGGAGAATGCACCCCACGGTGACTGGGTGGTGGAGAATGCCCCACAGTGGCTGGTGGTGGTGGGGAATAGCAGTGACTGGTGGTGGGAGGTGCCACGGTGACTGTGGTGGAGTGCACTGTGATTGGTGGTGGAGTAACACCACAGTGACTGGTGGTGGAGTAACACCGGTGACTGGTGGTGGGAGGAATGCACCGGTGACTGGTGGTGGAAGTGGCACCACGGTGACTGGTGGTGGGAGAGTAACACCCCGGTGGTGGTAGGAGAGTAGCACCCACGGTGACTGGTGGTGGGATGTGTGATTGGTGGTGGGAGAGTAACACCACGGTGACTGGTGGTGGGAGGAGGTAACACCGCAGTGGTTTTTGTGGGGGTACTGGTGACTTTGGGGTGCCGGTGGTGGGAGGAGTGCTTACCCGGTGACATGTGGTGGTAGAGTAACACCAGGTGACTGGTGGTGGTGAGAATAACACCCACGGTGACTTGTTGTTGTGGGAGAGAGTAGCACCCACGGTGGGCTTGGTGGTGGGAGGGGGTAGCACCCACGTGAGGTGGTGGAAGTAGCACCAGATGACTGGTGGTGGGAGAATGCACCCACGGTGACTGGTGGTGGGGAGAGTGCACAGTGGACTGGTGGTGGGAGAATGGCACCACGGTGGGTTGGTGGTGGAGAAGTGCCCACGGTGAGGTGGTGGGGAGAGTGCCAGTGTTTGGTGGTGGGAGAATGTGCAGAGACTGGTGGTGGGAGTGGTGTGTGGTGGTGGGGAGTTGAGGTGGTGGGAGGTGTAGGTGTGGTGGAGGCGCACGGTGACTGTTGGGTGCCCCCAGTGTGATTGGGTGGGAGAGAGTAGCACCAACGCTGGTGGTGGGAGGTAGCAGTGACTGGTGGTGGGAGAATAGCACGTGACTGGTGGTGGGATGGGTGGTGGTGGGATGGCCACGGTGACTGGTGGTGGGGAGGGTGACACCACAGTGGCTGGTGGTGGTGGGGAATGTACCACAGGCTGGTGGTGGGGAGAAGTACGACTGGTGGTGGGAGGTGGCAGTGATTGGTGGTGGGAGTAGCACCAGGAGGTGGTGGTGGGAGAATGCAGTGGCCTGGTGGTGGGAGAATGCCTGTGGTGACTGGTGGTGGGAGGGTAGCACCCGTGATTGGTGGTGGGAGGGCGCACGGTGATTGGTGGTGGGAGGAAGTAGCACCAATGGAGACTGGTGGTGGGAGGGTAATTACCCCGGTGACTGGTGGTGGAGAATAACACCTCTGGTGATTGGTGGTGGGAGGTAATACTTCAGGTGGATGGTGGTGGGAGAAGTAGCACCCACGGTGACTGGTGGTGGTGGAGTGCACCCACGGTGACTGGTGGTGGGAGAAGCAGTGAACTTGGTCAGGGTAACAGGTGGTGGAGGAGAGCACAACGGTGACTGGTGGTGGGGAACACGGTGACTGGTGGTGGGGAAGCACCGTGTGGTGGTGGGAGAATGCTGCAGTGATTGGTGGTGGGAGGGCAGTAACACCCAAGGAGGTGCTGGTGGTGGGAGAATGGCACCACGGTGACTGGTGGTGGGAGAGAGATGTACCCATGCAGTGACTGGTGGTGGGAGAGTAACACCCAGTGATTGGTGGTGTGAGGAATAGCACCACGGTGACTGGTGGTGGGAGACACCGTGACTGGTGGTGGGAGTACTGGTGATTAGTGGTGGAGAATGCTTGCAGTGACTGAGTAGTGGGAGAAATGCTTGCAGTGTCTCGGTGGTGATGTACCACGGTGATTGGTGGTGGGAGGTAGCCTGGCGGGCTAGTGGTGAATGCTTGGTGACTGGTGGTGGGAGGAAATGCTGGCAGGACTGGTGGTTGGAGGTGACGGTGACCTGGTGGTGATGGGGTGGTGGTGGGAGAGATGATGCCAGCGGAGACTGGTGTTGGGTGGGAGGCAGGTGACTGTGGTGGGGAGTGTAGCAGAGGACTGGTGTTGGTGGGAGAATGCTTCGGTGATGGTGGTGGTGGGGTTTGGTGGTAGTGGTACAGGGGCCTTTTGGTGATTGGTGGTGGGAGGTGGTGGTGGAGATGCCCAGCGGGATTGGTGGGAGGAGTGCTTGGTGACTGGTGGTGGAGTGGTAGTGGAGTGCTGGTGGTGGGAGAGTGGGTGCCGGTGACTGGTGGGGGAGGGGTTTACCCACGGTGACTGGTGGTGGGGAATGCTGGTGATTGGTGGTGGGGAATGCTTGCGGTGATTGGTGGTGGGAAATGCTGGGGACTAGTGGTGGGAGATGCCGGTGACTGGTGGTGGGAGAATAGCACCAGCAGGACTGGTGGAGGATGCCCGGCAGGACTGGTGGTGGGAGGCCTTCCCGTGATTGGTGGTGGGAGAATGGCACCCCGCAGTGATTGGTGGTGGGAGGTGACAGCAGCTGGTGGTGGGAGATGGTTGCAGTGAGTGGTGATGGGGAGGTAACCAGCGGGACTGGTGGTGCAGGGTACCACCGTGTGGTGGGGGGTGGCACCACGGTGATTGTGGTGGTGGGAGAATGCCTGCCTGGCAGTGTTGGTGGTGGGAGGTAGCACGTGGTGGTCAGCAGTGACTGGTGGTTGGGAATAGCACGGCGACTGGTGGTGCCAGTGAGCTGGTGGTGGGAGCGTTTTGGCAGGACTGGTGGTGGAGGTGCCTTGGTGACTGGTGGTGGGGAGGGAATGCCCGCAGTGAGTGGTGGTGGGAGAATGCCCACGGTGATTGAGTGGTGGTGGGAGGTGACTGGTGGTGGAGGTGCCAGTGGCTGGTGGTGGGAGGAGTAACCCCACGGTTGGTTAGTGGTGGGAGAATGCTTACTTGCGTGATGGTGGTGGGATGTACCGTCAGTTAGTGTGAGTTGGGAGGAATGCAGTGATTGTGGTGGGAGGTACTTAGGAGGTGAGTTTTGTTGGAGAATGCTGGGTGATTGGTGGTGGTAGATGCTGCAGGTGACTGGTGGTGGGGCTGCACCACGGTGACTGGTGGTGGAGAGTGGCACCCATTGATTGGTGGTGGGGAGGGTACCGGTGGTGGTGGTGGGAGGAGAGTGGCACCAGCAGGTGGTGGTGGGAGAATGCTTGGTGGCCCTGGTGCAGGTGCTTGGTGACTGGTGTGGTGGGGAGTAGCACCCACGGTGATTGGTGGTGGGGAGGCGCTGTGGGTGGTGGTGGGAGTAACACCCATGTGACTGGTGGTGGTAGTGGAAGTGAATGGTGGTGGGGGGGCGCTTTGGTGATGGTGGTGGGAGGAGGTAGCAGTGATTGGTGGTGGGAGGATGCTTACCAGGTGATTGGTGGTGGGGAGGGGGAGTAGCACCTAGGTGATTGGTGGTGGAGAATGGCACCTGGTGTGGTGGTGGGAGGTATGACACAGTGGCTGGTGTGGAGGTATACCCCGGTGGTGGGTGGGGGCTCCCGGTGACTGGTGGTGGGAGGTCACGGTGATTGGTGGTGGGAGGTAACAGCAGGACTGGTGGTGGGAGAGTAGCAGTGACTGGTGGTGGAGGCACCCATTTATTGGTGGGAGAGTAGCACCGGTGGCTGAGTGGTGGTGAGATGGGAGTTGATTCAGACAGTCGGGAGATGCTTGCAGTGATTGGTGGTGGGAGAATGCTTCCCAGTGACTGGTGGTGGGAGGAGTAGCACACAGTGACTGGTGGTGGGAGAATGCCTCCAACGGAGACTGGTGGGGAGTGGTGTAGGGTATAACACCTGGTGATTGGTGGTGGGAGAATGCTTGCAGGACTGGTGGTGGGAGGAGTAGCATGCCATCGGTGACTAGTGGTGGGAGGGTTGCACCCACGGTGACTGGTGGTGGGAGATGCCGGTGATTGGTGGTGGGAGTGAGAGGTAGCAGCCAGTGATGGAGAATGCTGGGAGGGAGTGGCTGGCAACACCAGTGACTGGTGGTGGGAGGGTAAACCAGGGTTTGGTGGTGGGAGATGTTGGTGACTGGTGGTGGTAGGGAGTAGACCCAGGGGTGGTGGGAGAGGAGCCGTGCACCACGGTGATTGGTGGTGGGAGAAGTAACACCCGGCGGTTGGTGGTGGGAGGAATGCCTGTGGAAGGACTGGTGGTGGGAGGGAGTAGCACCACGGTGACTTATGGTGGGGAGTAGCACCAGCAGTAGTGGGAGGGTAACCTCAGCGGAGACTGGTGGTGGGAGGAATGCTGGTAGGTGGAGGTAACAGTGATTGTGTGGTGGTGGGAGAGTAACACCAGCAGGACTGGTGGTGGGAGGGAGTGACTGGGTGGTGGGAGAGTAACACAGTGACTGAGTGGTGGAGAATGTACCGGTGGTGGTGGTGAGGTGGGTGTGGGAGATACTTTGACTGGTGTGGGGAGAGAGTAGCACCCCACGTGATTGGTGGTGGGAGGGTAGCACCCACGGTGATTGAGTGGTGGGAGGAAGCCGTGACTGGTGGTGGTGGGGAATAACACCCACGGTGACTTGTGGTGGTGGGAGAAGTAGCAGGAGCTGATAGTGTGGTGGGAGGGAGAGTAACATTTGGGCTCAGAGACTGAGTGGTGGGAGAGGTGTTGGTGGTGGTGACTGGTGGTGGGAGGGCCAGTGATTGGTGGTGGGAGGGAGTAGCACCCAAGAGTTAAGGTTGGGAGGAATGCTGCAGTGACTGGTGGTGGGAGGAAGTAACACCAGTGATTGGTGGTGTGGGAGAATGCTTTACAGTGACTAGTGGTGAGTGGGGAATAACACCATTGAGCTGGTGGTGATTGCCCGGTGACTGTTGGTGGGTGAGTGTTGGAGAATGCCACAGTGACTGGTGGTAGGGGAACACCAGTGGCTGGTGGTGGGATAGCAGTGACTGGTGGTGGGGGAATACCAGTGATTGGTGTGGGAGGAGAAGTGCACCCACAGATGACTGGTGGTGGGAGGGTAGCACCCACGGTGACTGGTGGTGGGAGAATGTACTGCAGAGCTGGTGGTGGGAGGGAATGCTTCCCTGACTGGTGGTGGGAGAATGACACCCACAGTGATGGTGGGGTGGATGGCAGCAGGACTGGTGGTGGGTGGAATACCACTGTGATGGTGGTGGGAAGTGGCAGTGACTGGTGGTGGTGGGGAATGCTGCACGGTGACTGGTGGTGGGAGGAATAACACCCACGGTGATTGGTGGTGGGTGGGAGAATGCTGGCAGACTGGTGGTGGGAGGCAGTGACTGGTGGTGGGAGAGTAACACCAGCAGGATGGTGGTGGGGTGCAGCCACAGTGACTAGTGGTGGGAGAATGCTTGCCGGTGACTGGTGGTGGGAGGAGGCCCCACGGTGACTGGTGGTGGGAGGGCACCACGGTGACTGGTGGTGGGAGGTAAGCAGCAGGTGGTGTGGTGGGAGGTGCTGGCTGGTGTGGGAGGAGATTAACACCCGGTGACTGGTGGTGGAGGGCCTCGGTGACTGGTGGTGGGAGGAGAGTAACACCCACGGTGATTGGTGGTGGGAGGAGATGCACACAGGGTGTGTGGTGGGAGGAAGCACCCAGTGCTTGGGTGGGGACTGGTGGTGGGAGTAACCCACAGTGACTGGTGGTGGGAGGGAGGTTGCCAGTGATTGGTGGTGGGAGGAGTGGCACCGGAGACTGGTGGTGGAGGTACCCAGTGACTGGTGGTGGAGGAGAACACCACGGTGACTGGTGGTGGGAGGTAGCACCCCGGTGACTGGTGGGGAGAATGCCTACTGGTGGTGGGGAGTAACTGGTGGTGGCAGTGGTTAGTGGTGGGAGGGCCAGCGGTGATTAGTGGTGGGAGAGTGCAGTGACTGGTGGTGGGGAATAAACCCACGGTGACTGGTGGTGGAGAGTAGCACCCAGGTGACTGGTGGTGGGGAGGTGCCTGCCACGGTGATTGGTGGTGGGAGAGGCACCCACGGTGATTGGTGGTGGGAGGTAACACCCACGGTGATTGGTGGTGGGAGGAGTAACACCAGCAGTGATGGTGGTGGGAGGAGTAACACCCACGGTGACTGGTGATGGGAGGAAGTAAAGCAGAACTGGTGGGGGGAATAACACCCACGGCGACTGGTGGTGGGAGAGTAACACCCACGGTGATTGGTGGTGGGAGGAAGTAGCACCAACAGGGGGCTGGTGGTGGGAGGAGTAACACCCACGGTGACTGGTGGTGGGAGGAAGTAGCACCACGGGAGCTGGTGGTGGGAGAGGAGTAACACCAGCAGGCTGGTGGTGGGAGGGAGGTACACCCGATGACTGGTGGTGCGGGGAATACACCCACGGTGACTGGTGGTGGGAGGAGAAGCACACGGTGATGGTGGTGGGAGAATGCCTGGGGGAGTGGTGGGAGAATGCCCACCCACGGTGACTTGTGGTGGGAGGAAGTAGCACCACGGAGACTGGTGGTGGGAGGGGAGTAGCACCGCGGAGACTGGTGGTGGGAGAGTAACACCCACGGTGACTGGTGGTGGGAGGAGAAGTAGCACACCCACGGTGATTGTGGTGTAGGAGAGTAACACCAGCGGAGACTGGTGGTGGGAGGGGAACACCCACGGTGACTGTGGTGGTGGGAGGAAGTAACACCGGTGATTGGTGGTGGGAGGAGTAACACCCACAGTGATTGGTGGTGGGAGGAAGTAACACCAGCACAGACTGGGTGGTGGGAGGAATGCACCCACGACTGGTGGTGGGAGAGTAGCACCCACGGTGATTGGTGGTGGGAGGAGTAACACCCACGGTGATTGGTGGTGGGAGGAGAGTAGCACCCACGGTGACTGGTGGTGGGAGGGAATAAAACCCACGGTGACTGGTGGTGGGAGGAAAGTAGCACCCACGGTGATTGGTGGTAGGAGGTAACACCCACGGTGATTGGTGGTGGGAGGAATGCACCAACGGAGCTGGTGGTGGGAGGAGTAACACCCACAGTGACTGGTGGTGGTGGGAATAACACCACGGTGACTGGTGGTGGGAGAATAACACCCACGGTGATTGGTGGTGGGAGGAGTAACACAGGAGGTGGAGGTGGGAGGGTAACACCCACGGTGACTGGTGGTGGGAGGAGTAGCACCCGGTGACTGGGGTGGGAGAATGGCACACCCACGGTGACTGGTGGTGGTAGGGAATAACACCCACGGTGACTGGTGGTGGGAGGAAGTAACACCCACGGTGACTGGTGGTGGGAGGAAGTAACACCACGGTGACTGGTGGTGGGAGGAAGTAGCACCCACGGTGACTGGTGGTGGGAGGAGTAACACCCGGTGACTGGTGGTGGGAGGGAGTAGCACCCACGGTGACTGGTGGTGGGAGGGAATACACCCACGGTGATTGGTGGTGGAGAGAGTAGCACCCGGTGACTGGTGGTGGGAGGAGTAACACCCACGGTGACTGGTGGTGGGAGGTAGCACCCACGGTGACTGGTGGTGGGAGGAAGTAACACCCACGGTGACTGGTGGTGGGAGATAGCGCACCCACGGTGATTGGTGGTGGGAGGAAGTAACACCAGCAGGGCTGGTGGTGGGTGGGGAGTAGCACACACGGTGACTGGTGGTGGGAGAAAGTAGCACCCACGGTGACTGGTGGTGGTAGGAGAATAGCACCCACGGTGACTGGTGGTGGAGGAGAAAAAACCCACGGTGATTGGTGGGTGGGAGGAAGTAACACCACGTGATTGGTGGTGAGGAGAAGTAACACCAACGGGAGCTGGTGGTGGGAGGAGTAACACCCACGGTGACTGGTGGTGGGAGGAAATGCCACCAACGGAGACTGGTGGTGGGAGAGGAAGCACCCACGGTGACTGGTGGTGGGAGGAAGTAACACCCACGGTGGTGGTGGGAGGAAGTAACACCAACGGAGACTGGTGGTGGGAGGAGTAACACCCACGGTGACTGGTGGTGGGAGAGAGTAAGCACCAGCGGTGACTGGTGGTGGGAGAGGAAGTAACACCAGCGGAGACTGGTGGTGGGAGGGTAACACCCGATGACTGGTGGTGCGAGGGAATAACACCCGGTGACTGGTGGTGGGAGAAGTAGCACCCGGTGATTGGTGGTGGGGAGAAGTAGCACCAACGGGAGCTGGTGGTGGGAGAGTAGCACACCCACGGTGACTTGTGGTGGGAGGAGAGTAACACCAGCGGAGACTGGTGGTGGGAGGGAATGCCCAGCGGAGACTGGTGGTGGTGGGAGAGTAACACCCACGGTGACTGGTGGTGGTGGAGGAAGTAACACCCACGGTGATTGGTGGTGGGAGGAGAGAACACCAGCGGAGACTGGTGGTGGGAGGAAGTAGCACCCACGGTGACTGGTGGTGGGAGAGAAGTAGCACCCACGGTGATTGGTGGTGGGAGAGTAGCACCCACGGTGATTGGTGGTGGGAGGAAGTAGCACCAGCGCACACTGGTGGTGGGAGGGAGGAGCACCCACGGTGACTGGTGGTGGGAGGAGAGTAACACCCACGGTGATTGGTGGTGGGAGGAGTAACACCCACGGTGATTGGTGGTGGGAGGAATAGCACCAGTGACTGGTGGTGGTAGGGAATAACACCCACGGTGACTGGTGGTGGGAGGAAGTAACACCCACGGTGATTGGTGGTGGGAGGGAGTAGCACCCACGGTGATTGGTGGTGGGAGAGTAGCACCAGCGGAGCTGGTGGTGGGAGGGTAACACCCACGGTGACTGGTGGTGGGAGGGAATAGCACACGGTGACTGGTGGTGGGAGGAGTAGCACCCACGGTGATGGTGGTGGGAGGAGTAGCACAGGGTGGAGGTGGGAGGGAGTAGCACCCACGGTGACTGGTGGTGGGAGGGTAACACCCACGGTGACTGGTGGGAGAGTAGCACCCACGGTGACTGGTGGTGGGAGGGGAATAACACCCGGTGACTGGTGGGTGGGAGAATGACACCCACGGTGACTGGTGGTGGAAGGAGTAGCACCCACGGTGACTGGTGGTGGGAGGAGAGTAGCACCCACGGTGACTGGTGGTGGGAGGAGTAGCACCCACGGTGACTGGTGGTGGGAGGTAACCCACGGTGACTGGTGGTGGGAGGGAATAACACCCGAGTGATTGGTGGTGGGAGGAAGTAACACCGGTGACTGGTGGTGGGAGGGTAACACCCACAGTGACTGGTGGTGGGAGGGTAACACCCGGTGACTGGTGGTGGGAGAGAGTAGCACCACACGTGACTGGTGGTGGGAGGAAGTAGACACCCACGGTGATTGGTGGTGGGAGAGTAACACCAGCGGGGACTGGTGGTGGGGAGGGAAGCACCCACGTGACTGGTGGTGGGAGGAAGTAGCACCCACGGTGACTGGTGGTGGGAGGGAAATAACACCCACGGTGACTGGTGGTGGGAGGAGAAAAACCCCACGGTGACTGGTGGTGGGAGAGTAACACACGGTGATTGGTGGTGGGAGGAAGTAGCACACGGAGACTGGTGGTGGGAGGAAGTAGCACCCACGGTGACTGGTGGTGGGAGGAGAAAGCCACCAGCGGAGACTGGTGGTGGGAGGGTAACACCCACGGTGACTGGTGGTGGGAGGAGTAACACCCACGGTGATGGTGGTGGGAGAAGTGCCTGGAGACTGGTGGTGGGAGGAGTAACACCCACGGTGACTGGTGGGTGGGAGGGAATAACACCCAGTGACTGGTGGTGGGAGGGAAGTAGCACCCACGGTGACTGGTGGTGGGAGGAGAGCACACCCACGGTGACTGGTGGTGGGAGGAAGTGAACACCCACGGTGACTGGTGGTGGGAGGAAATGCACCACGGTGACTGGTGGTGGGAGGGTAGCACCCACGGTGACTGGTGGTGAGGGAATAACACCCACGGTGACTGGTGGTGGGAGGAAGTAGCACCACACGGTGACTGGTGGTGGGAGGAATGAGCACCCACGGTGATTGGTGGTGGGAGGAAGTAACACCAACGGGAGCACGTGGTGGGAGGTGCACCCACGGTGACTGGTGGTGGGAGAGAAGTAACACCCACGGTGATTGGTGGTGGGAGGAATGCACACCAGCGGGAGCTGGTGGTGGGAGGAGTAGCACCCGGTGATTGGTGGTGGGAGGAGAGTAGCACCAGCAGGGGCCTGGTGGTGGGAGGAGGTAGCACCCACGGTGACTGGTGGTGGGAGGTAGCACCCCACGGTGACTGGTGGTGGGAGGAAGTAGCAACACCCACGGTGACTGGTGGTGGGAGAGGAGTAACACCCACGGTGATTGGTGGTGGGAGGAAGTAACACCACAGGGGACTGGTGGTGGGAGAGTAACACCCACGGTGATTGGTGGTGGGAGGAATGCCCACGGTGACTGGTGGTGGGGAAGTAACACCAACGGTGATTGGTGGTGGGAGGAACACCACGGTGACTGGTGGTGGGAGAGTAGCACCCACGGTGACTGGTGGTGGGAGGGAGTAACACCCGGTGACTGGTGGTAGGGAAGTAACACCACGGTGACTGGTGGTGGGAGGAAGTAACACCCACGGTGATTGGTGGTGGGAGGAAGTAACACCACGGTGGTGGTGGGAGAAGTAACACCAACGGGACTGGTGGTGGGAGAGTAACAAGGTGACTGGTGGTGGGGAGAAATGCCACCAGTGACTGGTGGTGGGAGGGGCAACACCCACGGTGACTGGTGGTGGGAGGAAGTAACACCCCGGTGATTGGTGGTGGGAGAAGTAACACCCACGGTGATTGGTGGTGGGAGGAGTAGCACCCACAGGTGACTGGTGGTGGGAGGAGTAACACCCACGGTGACTGGTGGTGGGAGGAAGTAACACCACGGTGACTGGTGGTGGGAGGGTAACACCCACGGTGATTGGTGGTGGGAGAGAGTAGCACCCGGTGACTGGTGGTGGGAGAGTAGCACCCACGGTGATTGGTGGTGGGAGGAGTAACACCCACGGTGATTGGTGGTGGGAGGAATGCCACCCACGGTGATTGGTGGTGGGAGAATACCAACGGGAGCTGGTGGTGGGAGGGAGTAGCACCCACGGTGACTGGTGGTGGGAGGAAGTAGCACCGGAGCTGGTGGTGGGAGGAAGTAACACCCACGGTGACTGGTGGTGGGAGGAGAAATGCACAGTGACTGGTGGTGGGAGGAGTAACACACCCGTGACTGGTGGTGGGAGGAGTAGCACCCACGGTGACTGGTGGTGGGAGGAGAAATGCCACCAGCAGGGGCCTGGGTGGTGGGAGGAATGGCACACCCACGGTGACTGGTGGTGGGAGGAGTAACACCCGGTGACTGGGGTGGTGGGAATACACCCACGGTGATTGGTGGTGGGAGAGTAACACCAGCGGAGACTGGGTGTGGGAGGAAGTAACACCCACGGTGACTGGTGGTGGGAGGAGTAACACCCACGGTGACTGGTGGTGGGAGGAAGTAACACCCGGTGACTGGTGGTGGGGAGAGTAGCACCCGGTGATTGGTGGTGGGAGGAAGTAACACCCACGGTGATTGGTGGTGGGAGGAAGTAACACCAGCGGTGATTGGTGGTGGGAGGAAGTAGCACACCCGGTGACTGGTGGTGGGAGGAGAGTAGCACCAGCGGGGCTGGTGGTGGTAGGGAATAACACCCACGGTGACTGGTGGTGGGAGGAAGTAACACCACGGTGATTGGTGGTGGGAGGAAGTAGCACCACACGGAGACTGGTGGTGGGAGGGAGTAGCACCCACGGTGACTGGTGGTGGGAAGTAGCACCCACGGTGACTGGTGGTGGGAGAGAGTAGCACCCACGGTGACTGGTGGTGGGAGAGGAGTAGCACCCACGGTGATTGGTGGTGGGAGAGTAGCACACCACGTGACTGGTGGTGGGAGGAATAACACCCACAGGTGATTGGTGGTGAGGGAGTAACACCAGCGGTGACTGGTGGTGGGAGAGAGTAACACCCACGGTGACTGGTGGTGGGAGGAGTAGCACCCACGGTGATTGGTGGTGGGAGGAAGTAACACCCGGTGACTGGTGGTGGGAGAAGTAACACCCACGGTGATTGGTGGTGGGAGAGAGTAGCACACCCACGGTGACTGGTGGTGGGAGGGTAGCACCCACGGTGACTGGTGGTGGGAGGAGTAACACCCACGGTGATTGGTGGTGGGAGGAAGTAACACCAGCAGTGACTGGTGGTGGGAGGAAGTAGCACCACGGTGACTGGTGGTGGGAGGAGAGTAGCACCCACGGTGATTGGTGGTGGGGAGGTAACACCACGGTGACTGGTGGTGGGAGGAAGTAACACGGTGACTGGTGGTGGGAGTAACACCAGCAGTGATTGGTGGTGGAGAATCACCAACGGGAGCTGGTGGTGGGAGGAATGCACAGTGACTGGTGGTGGGAGGAGAGACACACCAGCGGAGACTGGTGGTGGGAGGAGTAGCACCCACGGTGACTGGTGGTGGGAGGAGTAGCACCCACGGTGACTGGTGGTGGGAGAGTAGCACCACGGTGACTGGTGGTGGAGAGTAACACCCACGTGATTGGTGGTGGGAGAGTAACACCCACGGTGACTGGTGGTGGGAGGAAGTAACACCCACGGTGACTGGTGGTGGGAGAGAGTAACACCCACGGTGACTGGTGGTGGGAGGAAGTAACACCCACGGTGACTGGTGGTGGGAGGAAGTAGCACCCACGGTGACTGGTGGTGGGAGAGAATGCCACCCACGGTGACTGGTGGTGGGAGAAGTAACACCAACGGGAGCTGGTGGTGGGAGGAGTAACACCCACGGTGACTGGTGGTGGGAGGAGTAACACCCGGTGACTGGGGTGGTAGGGGAATAGCACCCACGGTGATTGGTGGTGGGAGGAAGTAACACCACAGGGAGCTGGGTGTGGGAGAAGCAACACCCACGGTGACTGGTGGTGGGAGGGAGTAGCACCCACGGTGACTGGTGGTGGGAGGTAGCACCCACGGTGACTGGTGGTGGGGAAGTAGCACCGGTGGTGGTGGTGGGAGAAGTAGCACCCACAGGTGATTGGTGGTGGGAGGAAGTAACACCAGCGGTGATTGGTGGTGGGAGGAAGTAACACCCGGTGACTGGTGGTGGGAGGAGAAATGCCTGCAGTGACTGGTGGTGGGAGAATAACACCCGGTGACTGGTGGTGGGAGAGTAGCACACCCACGGTGATTGGTGGTGGGAGAGAAGTAACACCAGCGGAGACTGGTGGTGGGAGGAAGTAGCACCCACGGTGACTGGTGGTGGGAGAAGTAGCACCCACGGTGACTGGTGGTGGGAGGAAGTAACACCACGGTGACTGGTGGTGGGAGGAGTAGCACCCACGGTGACTGGTGGTGGGAGGGTAACACCCGGTGACTGGTGGTGGGAGAGAGTAACACCCACGGTGACTGGTGGTGGGAGGGAGTAGCACCCACGGTGACTGGTGGTGGGAGGGAAGTAGCACCCACGGTGACTGGTGGTGGGAGAGTAACACCCAGTGACTGGTGGTGGGAGAGGAGTAGCACACCCACGGTGACTGGTGGTGGGAGAGAGTAGCACACCCACGGTGATTGGTGGTGGGAGGAGTAGCACCACGGTGACTGGTGGTGGGAGAGAGTAACACCCACGGTGATTGGTGGTGGGAGGAAGTAACACCAGCGGTGACTGGTGGTGGGAGGAAGTAGCACCCACGGTGACTGGTGGTGGGAGGAGAAGTAACACCCACGGTGACTGGTGGTGGGAGGAGTAGCACCCACGGTGACTGGTGGTGGGAGGAAGTAGCACCCACGGTGACTGGTGGTGGGAGGAGAGTAGCACCAGCGGTGACTGGTGGTGGGAAGTAACACCAGAGGAGCTGGTGGTGGAGGAAGTAGCACCCGGTGACTGGTGGTGGGAGGAGGAGCACCACAGGAGACTGGTGGTGGGAGGGTAACACCACGGTGACTGGTGGTGGGAGGGGAGTAGCACACCCACGGTGACTGGTGGTGGGAGGAAGTAGCACACCACGGAGACTGGTGGTGGGAGGGAGTAGCACCCACGTGGTGGTGGGAGTAGCACCCACGGTGACTGGTGGTGGGAGGAGAGTAGCACCCACGGTGACTGGTGGTGGGAGGAGGTAGCACCCACGGTGATTGGTGGTGGGAGGAGTAGCACCCACGGTGACTGGTGGTGGGAGGAGTAACACCACGGTGACGTGGTGGGAGGAGGCACGAGATTGGTGTGGGAGGAAGTAACACCAGCGGTGACTGGTGGTGGGAGGTAACACCCGGTGACTGGTGGTGGGAGGAGAGTACACCAGCGGGAGCTGGTGGTGGGAGGTAACCCACGGTGACTGGTGGTGGGAGGGAAGTAGCACCCACGGTGACTGTGGTGGAGGTAACACCAACGGTGACTGGTGGTGGGAGGAAGTAACACCCACGGTGATTGGTGGTGGGAGGGTAGCACACCGGTGACTGGTGGTGGGAGGAAGTAGCACCCACGGTGACTGGTGGTGGGAGGAGTAACACCCACGGTGACTGGTGGTGGGAGGGAGTAACACCCACGGTGACTGGTGGTGGGAAAATGGCAGTGACTGGTGGTGGGAGAAGTAACACCACGGTGATTGGTGGTGGGAGGAAGTAACACCGGTGGTGGGTGGGAGGAGAGTAACACCAACGGAGACTGGTGGTGGGAGGTAACACCGGGTGACTGGTGGTGGGAGAAGTAACACCCACGGTGACTGGTGGTGGGAGGAATAACACCCACGGTGACTGGTGGTGGGAGGGAGTAACACCACGGTGATTGGTGGTGGGAGAAGTAACACCCGTGATTGGTGGTGGGAGGAGTAACACCCACGGTGACTGGTGGTGGGAGGAAGTAACACACACGGTGACTGGTGGTGGGAGGAGAAAGCCACCCACGGTGATTGGTGGTGGGAGGAGTATCACCCACGGTGATTGGTGGTGGAGAGGAAGTAACACCCACAGTGACTGGTGGTGGGAGGTAACACCCACGGTGATTGGTGGTGGGAGGAAGTAGCACCCACGGTGGTGGTGGGAGAGTAACACCACGGTGATTGGTGGTGGGAGGAGAAGTAACACCAACGGAGACTGGTGGTGGGAGGGAAGTAACACCCACGGTGACTGGTGGTGGGAGAAGTAGCACCAGCGGAGACTGGTGGTGGGAGAGTAACACCCACGGTGACTGGTGGTGGGAGAGAGTAACACCCACGGTGACTGGTGGTGGGAGGAGAAACACCCGGTGACTGGTGGTGGGAGGGTAACACCCACGGTGACTGGTGGTGGGAGAGAGTAACACCAGCGGAGACTGGTGGTGGGAGGGTAGCACCCACGGTGACTGGTGGTGGGAGAGTAGCACCCACGGTGACTGGTGGTGGAGGGAATAGCACCCACGGTGATTGGTGGTGGGAGGAGAAGTAACACCAACGGGGACTGGTTGTGGGAGGAGAATAGCACACCCGGTGACTGGTGGTGGGAGGGTAGCACCCACGGTGACTGGTGGTGGGAGGGAGTAGCACCCACGGTGACTGGTGGTGGGGAAGTAGCACCCACGGTGATTGGTGGTGGGAGGAAGTAACACCACGGTGATTGGTGGTGGGAGGGAGTGCCACGGTGATTGGTGGTGGGAGGAGTAACACCCGGTGACTGGTGGTGGGAGAGTAACACCAGCGGAGACTGGTGGTGGGAGGAATAACACCCGGCGACTGGTGGTGGGAGAAGTAACCCACGGTGATTGGTGGTGGGAAGTAGCACCAGCGGGGACTGGTGGTGGGAGAAGTAACACCCACGGTGACTGGTGGTGGGAGGAGAGTAGCACCACGGTGATTGGTGGTGGGAGGGAGTAGCACCACGGTGACTGGTGGTGGGAGGAGAGTAACACCCACGGTGACTGGTGGTGGGAGGAAGTAACACCAGCGGTGATTGGTGGTGGGAGGAAGTAGCAGTGACTGGTGGTGGGAGAATGGCACCCACGGTGACTGGTGGTGGGAGGAAGTAACACCAACGGAGACTGGTGGTGGGAGGGAGTAGCACCCACGGTGACTGGTGGTGGGAGGGAGTAACACCCACGGTGACTGGTGGTGGGAGAGTAACACCAACGGAGACTGGTGGTGGGAGGAGAGTAACACCCACGGTGACTGGTGGTGGGAAGAAACACCAACGGAGACTGGTGGTGGGAGGAGTAGCACCCACGGTGACTGGTGGTGGGAGGAGAGTAACACCCACGGTGACTGGTGGTGGGAGGAGAAGTAGCCACCCACGGTGATTGGTGGTAGGAGATACCCAGCCGGAGACTGGTGGTGGGAGGGTAACACCCGGTGACTGGTGGTGGAGGTGGAAGTAACACCAGCGGGGACTGGTGGTGGGAGGTAACACCCACGGTGACTGGTGGTGGGAGGAGTAGCACCCACGGTGACTGGTGGTGGGAGGAAGTAACACCAGCGGAGACTGGTGGTGGGAGGAGTAACACCACAGGGGACTGGTGGTGGGAGGTAACACCACGGTGACTGGTGGTGGGAGGAAGTAGCACCCACGGTGATGGTGGTGGAGGAAGCACCACAGGGGCTGGTGGTGGGAGAGTAGCACCCACGGTGATTGGTGGTGGGAGGAAGTAACACCAGCAGGGACTGGTGGTGGGAAGTAACACCCACGTGACTGGTGGTGGGAGGAGTAACACCCACGGTGACTGGTGGTGGGAGGGAGTAACACCCACGGTGACTGGTGGTGGAGGGAGCAACACCCACGGTGACTGGTGGTGGGAGGAAGTGCTGCAGTGGTGGTGTGGGAGGAGCTAACACCACGGTGACTGGTGGTGGGAGGAAGAAACACCCACGGTGACTGGTGGTGGGAGGAGAGTACACACCACGGAGACTGGTGGTGGGAGGAAGTAACACCACGGTGATTGGTGGGAGAGTAGCACACCCACGGTGATTGGTGGTGGGAGGAGTAGCACCAGTGATTGGTGGTGGGAGAATGCACCCACGGTGACTGGTGGTGGGAGGAGAGTAACACCCGGTGATTGGTGGTGGGAGGAGGCAGCACCCACGGTGATTGGTGGTGGGAGAGAAGTAACACCCACGGTGACTGGTGGTGGGAGGAAGTAACACCACGGTGATTGGTGGTGGGAGGAGTAGCACACCCCGGTGATTGGTGGTGGGAGGGAGTAGCACCCACGGTGGTGGTGGGAGGAAGTAACACCAGCGGGAGCTGGTGGTGGGAGGGAGTAGCACCCGGTGACTGGTGGTGGGAGAGAGTAACACCAACGGAGACTGGTGGTGGGAGGGAGTAACACCACGGTGACTGGTGGTGGGAGGAAGTAGCAACACCCAGTGACTGGTGGTGGGAGGAGAAAGCCACCCATGACTGGTGGTGGGAGAGGTAACACCCACGGTGATTGGTGGTGGGAGGAAGTAACACCAGCAGGGAGCTGGTGGTGGGAGGAAGTAGCACCACGGTGACTGGTGGTGGGAGGAAGTAACACCCACGGTGATTGATGGTGGGAGTTGAGTACCACCCACGGTGATTGGTGGTGGGAGGAAGTAACACCCACGGTGACTGGTGGTGGGAGGGATTAGCACCCACGGTGTGGTGGTGGGAGGAGAGTAACACCCACAGTGACTGGTGGTGGGAGGGAAGAAACACACACACGGTGACTGGTGGTGGGAGGAATGCACACCCAGTGACTGGTGGTGGGAGGAATGCCACCCACGGTGACTGGTGGTGGGAGGGAGTAGCACCCACGGTGATTGGTGGTGGGAGGAGAGTTACACCACGGTGATTGGTGGTGGGAGGAAGTAACA
The DNA here is from genome assembly GCF_018991925.1 of Homarus americanus. Classification (NCBI taxonomy): domain Eukaryota; kingdom Metazoa; phylum Arthropoda; class Malacostraca; order Decapoda; family Nephropidae; genus Homarus; species Homarus americanus. The sequence goes on along the minus strand of NW_024722799.1, from coordinate 43,914 downwards.
CCCACGGTGACTGGTGGTGGGAGGAAGTAGCACACGGCTGGTGGTGCGAGGGAGTAGCACCCACGGTGACTGGTGGTGGGAGGGAGTAGCACCCCGGTGATTGGTGGTGGGAGGAGAGTAGCACCAGCGGAGACTGGTGGTGGGAGGGAGTAGCACCCACGGTGACTGGTGGTGGGAGGAGTAGCACCCACGGTGATTGGTGGTGGGAGGAGAGTAACACCAACGGGAGCTGGTGGTGGGAGGGTAACACACGGTGACTGGTGGTGTGGGGAATAACACCCACGGTGACTGGTGGTGGAGGGAGTAACACCCACGGTGACTGGTGGTGGGAGGAGAAACACCCACGGTGACTGGTGGTGGGAGGAGAGTAACACCCACGGTGGTGGTGGGGAGGAAGTAGCACCACGGTGACTGGTGGTGGGAGGAAGTAACACGATGACTGGTGGTGGAGGGAATAACACCCACGGTGACTGGTGGTGGGAGGAAGTAGCACCCACGGTGACTGGTGGTGGGAGGGAGTAGCACCCGGTGATTGGTGGTGGGAGAGTAGCACCAGCAGGGACTGGTGGTGGGAGGAGGTAGCACCCACGGTGACTGGTGGTGGGAGGAAGTAACACCCACACAGTGGTGGTGGGAGGAGAGTAACACCAGCGGAGACTGGTGGTGGGAGGGAGTAGCACCCACGGTGATTGGTGGTGGGAGGGAGAGTAACACCAGCGGAGACTGGTGGTGGGAGAGTAACACCCACGGTGACTGGTGGTGGGAGGAGTAGCACCCACGGTGACTGGTGGTGAGAGAGTAGCACCCGGTGACTGGTGGTGGGAGGAAGTAGCACCCGGTGACTGGTGGTGGGAGGAAGTAACACCAACGGGAGCTGGTGGGAGAATGGCACCCACTGAGTGGTGGTGGGAGGAGAATACCAACGGTGACTGGTGGTGCGAGGAGGCACCAAGGTGACTGGTGGTGGGAGGAAGTAACACCACGGTGATGGTGGTGGGAGGAGAGTAACACCAGCGGAGACTGGTGGTGGCAGGGGAGTAGCACACCCGGTGACTGGTGGTGGGAGGAAGTAGCACCAGCAGGGGCTGGTGGTGGGAGGAAGCACCAACGGGGACTGGTGGTGGGAGGGTAACACCCACGGTGACTGGTGGTGCGAGGAATAACACCCACGGTGACTGGTGGTGGGAGAGCAACACCCACGGAGGTGGTGGGAGAAGCAGCAGCTGGTGGTGGGAGGAAAGCCACCACGGTGACTGGTGGTGGGAGGAGAGCAACACCAGCGGAGACTGGTGGTGGAGGGAGTAACACCAGCGGAGACTGGTGGTGGGAGGGAGTAGCACCCACGGTGACTGGTGGTGGGAGAGAGTAACACCCACGGTGATTGGTGGTGGGAGGAAGTAACACCAGCAGGGGACTGGTGGTGGGAGGAATAACACCAGCAGGGAACTGGTGGTGGGAGGTAGCACCCACGGTGACTGGTGGTGGGAGGAAGTAACACCCACAGGTGATTGGTGGTGGGAGGAGTAACACCAACGGGAGCTGGTGGTGGGAGGGTAACACCCGGTGACTGGTGGTGGGAGGAGAATCACACCCACGGTGATTGGTGGTGGGAGGAAGTAACACCAGCGGGGCTGGTGGTGGTAGGGAATGCTACACCCACAGGTGACTGGTGGTGGGAGGGAGTAGCACCCACGGTGACTGGTGGTGGTGGGGAGTAGCACACGGTGACTGGTGGTGGTGAGGGGTAGCACCCACGGTGACTGGTGGTGGGAGGAAGTAGCACACCCACGGTGATTGGTGGTGGGAGAGTAACACCCACGGTGACTGGTGGTGGGAGAGTAGCACCCACGGTGATTGGTGGGGTGAGGAGGAGTAACACCAACAGGGAGCTGGTGGTGGGAGAATGGCACACCACGGTGACTGGTGGTGAGGAAGTAACACCCACGGTGACTGGTGGTGGGAGGGAATAACACCCACGGTGACTGGTGGTGGGAGGAAGTACACCCACGGTGATTGGTGGTGGGAGGAGAAGTACCCACGGTGATTGTGGTGGGAGGAAGTACACCCACGGTGACTGGTGGTGGGAGAGGAAGTAACACCACGGTGACTGGTGGTGGGAGAGTAACACCCACGGTGATTGGTGGTGGGAGGAGTAGCACCCACGGTGATTGGTGGTGGGAGGAAAGTAACACCCACGGTGACTGGTGGTGGGAGGAGAGTAACACCCACGGTGAGTGGTGGGAGAGTAACACCCACGGTGATGGTGGTGGGAGGAGTAGCACACCCACGGTGATTGGTGGTGGGAGGAAATGCCTGCAGAACTGGTGGTGGGAGGAATGCTCCCACGGTGACTGGTGGTGGGAGAGTAACACCAACGGAGACTGGTGGTGGGAGGAAGTAGCACCCACGGTGACTGGTGGTGGGAGAGAAGTAACACCACGGTGACTGGTGGTGGGAGGAAGTAGCACCCACAGTGACTGGTGGTGGGAGAGTAACACCCACGGTGACTGGTGGTGGGAGAAGTAACACCCACGGTGGTGGTGGTGGGAGGAGTAACACAGTGATTGTGGTGGAGGAGTAGCACCCAGGGTGATTGGTGGTGGGAGGAAGTAACACCAACGGTGACTGGTGGTGGGAGGAGTAACACCAGTGACTGGTGGTGGGAAGTAACACCAATGGTGACTGGTGGTGGGAGGAATGCCCGATGACTGGTGGTGGGAGAGAAAGCACCACGGTGACTGGTGGTGGGAGGAAATGCCACCCGGTGACTGGTGGTGGGAGGGTAACACCCACGGTGACTGGTGGTGGGAGGAGAGTAGCCACCACGGTGACTGGTGGTGGGAGGAGTAACACCCACGGTGACTGGTGGTGGGAGGGAGTAGCACACCCACGGTGACTGGTGGTGGGAGGGAATAACACCCACGGTGATTGGTGGTGGGAGGAGAAGCAACACCAGCAGGAGACTGGTGGTGGGAGGAAGTAACACCCACGGTGACTGGTGGTGGGAGGGTAGCACCAGTGACTGGTGGTGGGAGGAAGTAGCACCCACGGTGACTGGTGGTGGGGAGAAATGCCACCAGTGATTGGTGGTGGGAGATGCTACCCACGGTGACTGGTGGTGGAGGGAGTAACACCAGCGGTGATGGTGGTGGAGGGGAGTAGCACCCACGGTGACTGGTGGTGGGAGGAAGTAGCACCAGCGGGGCTGGTGGTGGTAGGGGATGCACCCGGTGACTGGTGGTGGGAGAAGTAGCATCACGGTGATTGGTGGTGGGAGGAAGTAGCACCAGCGGGGACTGGTGGTGGGAGAAGTAACACCCGGTGACTGGTGGTGGGAGGAGAGTAGCACCCACGGTGATTGGTGGTGGGAGGAGTAGCACCACGGTGACTGGTGGTGGGAGGAAGTAACACCCACTGACTGGTGGTGGGAGGAGAGTAACCCAGTGATTGGTGGTGGGAGAATGACACCAGCGGAGACTGGTGGTGGGAGGGAGTAACACCCACGGTGACTGGTGGTGGGAGGAAGTAGCACCAACGGAGACTGGTGGTGGGAGGAAGTAGCACCCACGGTGACTGGTGGTGGGAGGGGTAGCACCCACGGTGACTGGTGGTGGGAGGAGTAGCACCCGGTGACTGGTGGTGGGAGGAAGTAGCACCCACGGTGACTGGTGGTGGGAGAGAGTAACACCCACGGTGATTGGTGGTGGGAGAGTAACACCAACGGGGACTGGTGGTGGGAGGTAACACCCACGGTGATTGGTGGTGGGAGGGGTAACACCCACGGTGACTGGTGGTGGGAGGGAGTAACACCCACGGTGACTGGTGGTGGGAGAGTAACACCAACGGAGACTGGTGGTGGGAGGGTAACACCACGACTGGTGGTGGGAGGAAGTAGCACCCACGGTGACTGGTGGTGGGAGGAAGTAACACCCACGGTGACTGGTGGTGGGAGGAAGTAGCACCACGGTGACTGGTGGTGGGAGAGAGAGTAACACCCACGGTGATTGGTGGTGGGAGAAAGTAACACCAGCAGGGGGCTGGTGGTGGGAGAGTAACACAAGGTGACTGGTGGTGGGAAGAGGTAACACCCACGGTGACTGGTGGTGGGAGAATAGCACCCACGGTGACTGGTGGTGGGAGGAGTAACACCCACGGTGATTGGTGGTGGGAGGAAGTAACACCCACGGTGATTGGTGGTGGGAGGAGTAACACCCACGGTGATTGGTGGTGGGAGGAGAGTAACACACACGGTGACTGGTGGTGGGAGGAGAGTAACACCACGGTGACTGGTGGTGGGAGGAGTAACACCCACGGTGATTGGTGGTGGGAGGAAGTAACACCACGGTGACTGGTGGTGGGAGAGTAGCACCACGGTGATTGGTGGTGGGAGGGAAGTAACACCACGGTGACTGGTGGTGGGAGGGAAGTAACACCCACGGTGATTGGTGGTGGGAGGGAAAGTAGCCAACGGTGACTGGTGGTGGGAGGAAGTAACACCCACAGTGACTGGTGGTGGGAAGTACCTAGCAGGGGCTGGTGGTAGGAGAAATACCACGGTGACTGGTGGTGGGAGGGTGGCTGGTGGTAGGAAGAACACCACGGTGACTGGTGGTGGGAGGAAGTAACACCACGGGGACTGGTGGTGGGAGGAGAGTAACACCCACGGTGACTGGTGGTGCGAGGGGAGTAACACCCGGTGGACTGGGGGTGGGAAGAATAACACCCACGGTGATTGGTGGTGGGAGGAAGTAGCACCAGCAGGGCTGGTGTGGGAGGAGAAGTAGCACCCGGTGACTGGTGGTGGGAGGAATGCCCCACGGTGACTGGTGGTGGGAGAAGTAACACCCACGGTGACTGGTGGTGGGAGGAAGTAACACCCACGGTGGTGGTGGGAGGAGGTAACACCCACGGTGATTGGTGGTGGGGAATGGAGAAACGTAAAACTGCCAGATATAAAGTGAATAAGTAGATAATAAAGTTCCACAGATGATGATGACAACACAATTTGGAGTTGAAGATCAGTGCCACCAATATGTGGCTTTTTACAGCAGCACTAAGATAGTATTCATATTAATAATTTAAGTTCGATAAATACATATACCAAGTCATCGAGAAATTCAGGCATTAACTAAAAAATGATCTATGTATTTAGGAAATATTTCACAAAAGAAATCAAAATGGTTTTCCCTAAGTTGCTGACAGCTGAATTTAGAAGGGAAAAAAACTATTCCAGGGAAAACGAGCTGTGTGTAAATCTATAGACAGTTATTCACCCACCAAGGCAACATACAACACACTCTAATTACAACCCTCCTCATAAGTAAAACTCCTTTAACTCTATATTATCTTCATGCTAATTCTGAATATAGCTCATATTACTTATTCTTAGTATTTACAGCTACACTTTCTTTTCTCTGTTTCTAATCTCGTGTACATGTAGGTCCTCAACTATTCTCTCCCTCCTCCTCACCACTTGCTTCCTTTCCTCTCACTTGTAATGTCATCTTCTCCTAATATTACACAATAAACATTGTCACCATAAACAACACTCCATGCTTAGCAATATTCGTCAGAAGTAATGTACACACTGGTGATATTCCACCGTAAATATTCCCTCAAAACCCAACAACCGCGTTTTCTTGCAATAATCCCAGTCACGATGTCTTGCAGGCAACATTCCTCTTCTGCAAATTTTGCTACATACCATCTAAAACTCCACCGCAAATAGCTTTCCTTTGTACCCAGTCTTAACGGTTGGTAAAGCGTCTCGGTGGAACAACTTTTTTGTGATAATATCATTGTGCGGCGACACTACTCTAATGTAATTATTGGTTTCTGTAAAGGGCCGGTAATTACGTCTCTCAACCAGGTCATGAGTGTTTCATGCTTGGTTGCATCCTCTGAGAGAGATGGATAGAAGGACTGGAGGAGAGAAGAAAGGGGGAAAGTGGAGGGAAAAAGGACATGAGTGAGGGAGACAAAGAAGAGAGCGACAGAGGGTAGATAGATAGATAAATAGATAGATGGAGAGAGAGAGAAGCTGTGCATATACCATTATCCTCAAGGTGTTAAAATACAAAAGCGTCACCACCACGTTATCTGGTTGGTGCGAAATCAGACTTAAAATGTTATAAGGAAGTGAAGGACGCCGAAATAGGTGGTGGTGGAAAGTGTACGTATTGTTGATGGCTTTTGTAGATGTGGTGTCAGTTTGGTGGTGGTGATTGGAATGTGTACTGTTGTTGTTTGGTTGTGGTTGTAGATTACGTAATGGTTGCTGTTGATGGTGATGGCGTCCTTTTTATTGTTGTTGTTGGTGGTTGGGTGTACACTGTTGGTGGTGGCAGTGTGCATTGTTGTGTTGAGTGGTTGTGGAGTGTACACTGTTGGTGGTGGTGGGTGTGAAATTCAATAATGGTTGTTTATCTTGGTGGTTATTAATGTGCTGTTATTTACACTACAGGATCACACCCATTAAATATCCCGGACTCTACTGCGGCTTTAGACCGTCTCGCTGCCTGCTGCCAAATACTGGACAGAAGAGCAACGAAGAACAGTACTGTGATCTGTAGGTTGGTGTTAATCGACGCACTGGGGCTGCTTCATCATAGAACAGTATTTACCCTCCACTGACTCAACACCCCAGAGCACTGAGACCGACATTATCCTAAATCCTCGTATACTGGGACAGACCCACGAATATCCCCAACTGCTCTACGGTCATATATTCAGATAAACCAAACATTGTGGTGACCGGTGTGAGACAGGAAGAGATGCAAGGATGCGATAAAAATGACCTAAAAAATGTCTGCCTAGACATTCTCACACCTGGTTACTATCCTTTCCAAATTGTGATCATATGAACACTTAGGTTTGATCAATGTAGACGCCGAGGTAAATAAGTGGAGCACAATCGAGGATGCCTACCGCCCTCCGCACCATGCAATCCACCAAACATGTTGATTCCCTATTGAGATCAACTTACCTTAGAAGTAACCAATAAATATGACGCTTACTCTGAAAAAGCCGGTATAGAGTATGTATTGCTGTTGGTAAAAGAGTGTTGATGAACGTGTTGGTTAATTTAGTGAGTAGTGATGGTGGTAGTAAATGGTGGTGTTAAGTAGTGATAAGAAATTGGATGTCGTGAGAATGTTTATTTGCTTCCTCAGCTTCGTTCTTTTAACTGAATCCCTTGCGAGTATTACGCCGTGGCTAATATCTCCATCCAGATTCACCTTTCAGTGAAAAGATCATAGTATATCAGACTACAGAAGGAAAAAAGATTAATTCAGCAAGTGTTTCAGAGTTACCAATGCAAAGGTTCTTATTATACCGTGTATTGTAACTCTTGATACGGCCTTTTTATGACCAAACGGTAATAACCTTGTGCAGAGAAGGGAAGTGTCAGCTGCTGCAAATAATAACTCGAGTGCCTGGTAAATAAAGAAAGACAACTCCGTTATCTCAGCTGGCTGAGCAAAACTTTTTCCCGAGACACAATCATGATACATTTTGGGTTTTCCTCGAACTTATGTGTATACGGCTCAGTGTAGACAAGTGGAAGAGTGGCGAGAGAGGCGGTGGGCTACCAACTGGTGTGGCTAAGCAGTGGTACAGCTGGTGTGGCTGGAGCAGTGGTACAGCTGGTGTGGCCTAGGCAGTCAAAATGACCACTGGCACTGAATGTCAGCTGGAGAACAGTGGGCCTGGCCTGTTGTCAGCTAGAGCTGTGGTACGCTGTTGTAGAGCTGTCAAATTGCAGCTGTTGTGGCTGAAACTTCAATGGTGCAACTGTTGTGGTGAGAGCTGTGGTGCAACCTGGTGTGGCCCTAGAACGGTGGTACAGCTGTTGTGGCAAGGCAGTGGTACAACTGGTGTGAAAGCCTGCGACAGAGGTGGCATTTCCAGCAGCCTGGTGTCAGCTGGGAAGCTGGTGGTACAACTGGTCATAAACTAGAGCAGTGGTACAGCTGGTGTGGCCCTGAAACCAGTGGTACAGCTAGTGTGTGAAACTAGAGCAGTGTAGTACACCCAACTGGTGTGCGCCTAAACAGTGGTACAGCTGAGTGTGGCTAGGCAATTAATTACAGCTAAGTGTGGCTAAGAGCAGAGTGGTACAGCTAATTCTGTGGCTGAGCAGTGTGGTACAGCTGGTGTGTAGCTGGGGAGGCAGGCAGGCCTGACACAGTGCTTGGCTCAGAAGCTGGTGGTACAGCTGTGGTCAATGGCCCCTGGAGAGCAGTGGTACAGCTGAGGCCAATGGCTGGAGGCAGGTGGTACCCAGCTTTGGTGTGGCTAGGCGGTGGGCACCAGCTGGGCAATGGCTAGGCGGTGGTACAGCTAGATGTGTGGCTAGAAAGCAGTGGTACCCAGCTGGTGTGGCTAGGCAGTGTGTTGCAGCTTTGGTGTGGCTGGTAATTACAGCTGAATATGGCTAGGCAGTGTAGCTGGGTATCAGCTAGAGCAGTGTGCAACCTGGTGTATTTAGGCTTTGGTGGTACAGCTGGTGTCAAGCTAGAGGCAGTGGTACAGCTGTTGTTGGCTCAGAACAGTGGTACAGCTGTTGTGGTGAGATCCAGTGGTGCAGCTGTTGTGGTGAGATCCCGGTGGTGCAGCTGGGTGTGGCTAGAGCCGAGGTGGTACAGCCTCAAGGTACATGGCCTAGAGCTGTGGTGCAACTAGCGTGAAGCTAGAGCAGTGAGCCTGTTGTGTGGTGAAGCGGTGGTGCAGCTGGTGTGCTAGGCGGTGGTGCAGCTGGTGTGGTCAGAGCATGATGAAGTACAGCCTGGTGTGACTAGGCAGCAGACACAGCCTGGTGTGGCTAGACAATGATACAGCTGGTGTGGCGCAGAGCAGCAGTACACACAGCTGGTGTGTGGCTGGAGAGCAGCAGTACAGCTGGAGTGGCTCAGACGTGAGTCTGCAGCTGGTGTGGCTAGACGACAGTACTGGCTGGTCAGCTGGCTGGGCAGTACAGCTGGTGTGGCTGGGCAGCAGTCCCTTCGGTGTGGCTGAACGACAATTGCAGCTGGTGTGGCTGGAGCGGCGGTGCAAGCTGGTCAGCGGCTGGAGCTGACAATTGCAACTGGTGTGGCACAGGCAGCGGTACAGCTGGTGTGGCTGGAGAACAACGGTACAACTGGTGTGGCTGGAGCAGCCGAGGCCCACTGCAGCTGGTGTGGCTGGAGCAGCAGCCCCAGCTGGTCCTTCAGGCTGGAGCAACTTGGTGCAACTGGTGTGGCTGGAGCAGCAGTACAGCTGAATGGCCAGCTGGGCAGCAGGCCTGGCTGAACTGGCTGGTGCAGCTCAGCCCCACCGGCATTAATTATTCAGCTCTGGGCAACCAGTACAGCTGGTAGCTAAACTAATTTCAACAATTACCTTCAATTGTGGCTGGAAGCAGCGTACAGCTGGTGTGGCTGGGCAGCCTTCAGTACACGGCTGGTGTGGCTCGAACGGCGTACAGCTAGGTGTAGCTGGGCAGTGCAGCTGGTGTCAGCTCGAACAACTTCAGTACAGCTGGTGTGGCTGGAACGGCAGGCCTGTAGCTGGTGTATTCAGGACCAGCGGTACAGCCTGGTCAATATTTCTGGGCGGCGAGTACAGCTGGTGTCGCTGGAGTACAGCTGGTGGCTAACAAATAACAGTACCAGCTTCTGTGGGTATTATTTCTGGGCGGCGGTACCAGCTGGTGTGGCTGAGCAGCGGTACAACTGGTGTGGTACTGAACTGGCCGGTGGTGTGGCTGGAGCAGCGGTACACGCTGGTCAGCAACTTCAGGTAACATGACCGTCGATGGCTGGAGCGGCGGGTACCTTCTGGTGTGGCTGGGCGGCGGTACAGCTGGCGGTGTGGCACTGGAGCAGCCGGTACAGCGCGGGTGTGGCTGGAGCAGCGGTACAGCTGGTGTGGCTGGGCAGCAGTACGGCTGGTCAGCCGGCTGGAGCGGCGCTGTTACGGCTGGTGTGGCTGGGCAGCGAGGCCGCAGCTGGTGTGGCTGGGCGGCGGTGGCTGGTGTGAGAAACAGGGCAGCGGTACAGCTGGTGTGGCTGGAGCGGCGAGCACCCAGCCTGGTGTGGCTCAGGCGCAACCAGCTGGTGGTGTGGCTGGAGCGGCGGCCTGGCTGGTGTGGGCTCGGCAGCCACAGCTGGTGGCAAAAACAGGAGCGGCTGGTACAGCTGGTGTGGCTGGGACGGCGGTGTGCAGCTGGTGTGGCTGGAGCAACGAGCTACAGCTGGTGTGGCTGGAGCGGCGGTACAGCCTGGTGTGGCGCTGGGCGCAGCAGCCCACAGCTGGTGTGGCTGGAGCGGCGGTACGCTGGTGTGGCTGGAGCAGCGGTGGCGCTGGTGTGGCTGGGCGAGTACAGCTGGTGTGGCTGGGCGCAACGGTACAGCGCTGGTGTGGCTGGGCAGCTGGCGGTACTGGCTGGTGTGGCTGGAGCAGCAGTCTGGCTGGTGGTGTGGCGCAGGGGCGGCGGTACAGCTGGTGTGGCTGGAACAAACTGATATTACCAGCTGGTGTGTGGCTGGAGCGCTGATGCAGCTGGTGTGGCTGGGCAGCAATTACGTGGTGTGGCTGGGCGGCGGTACAGCTGGTGTGGCTGGAGCCAACGACCTGCTATGGTCAGCCAGCTGGGCAACTGGTGTGGCTGGGCGGCGGTACGGCGTGGTGTGGCTGGAGCGGCAGCTACAGCTGGTGTGGCTGGGCGGCGGTACGCTGGTGTAGCTGGAGGCGGCAATCACCAGCTTCTGGTGTGGCTGGAGCTTCGGCGGTACAGCTTCAGCGGGTGTGGCTGGGCAGCTGGTAATGGCTGGGCAGCCGAGGCCGCAGCTGGTGTGGCTGAACGACGTGCACGGCTGGTGTGGCTGGGCGGCGGTACAGCTGGTGTGGCTGGTGGCAGCTGGTGTGGCTGGGCGGCGGTACAGCTGGTGTGGCTGGAGCAGCGGCCGCTGGTGTGGCTGTGAACAACCGGTACAGCTGGTGGCTAACTGAACAACGAAATGCAGCAGGTGTGGCTGGGCGGCCTGGCCTGGTGTGTGACGCTGAATGCAACCGTTACAGCTGGTGTGGCTGGAGCGGTGTTGGCTGGTGTGGCTGGAGCAGCAGTGCAGCTGGTGTGGCTGGGGCATGGTCAGCCAGGTGCGGCACCGAACAACAATTGCAGCCTGGTGTGGCTGGGCGGCGTTGCTGGCTGGTGTGGCTGGGCTGACCGCAGCTGGTGTGGCTGGAGCGGCGGTACAGCTGGTGAGGCTGGAGCGGCGGTACAGCTGGTGAGGCTGGAGCGGCGGTACAGCTGGTGAGGCTGGAGCGGCGGTACAGCTGGTGAGGCTGGAGCGGCGGTACAGCTGGTGAGGCTGGAGCGGCGGTACAGCTGGTGAGGCTGGAGCGGCGGTACAGCTGGTGCTAGCAAATATTTACCTAATGGCAGTAGGTTGTAGGCAGCTACCAATCAGGGAGGTAGTACCGCCTGGGAAGTTATTGAAAGCATAATTTGTTGTCTAATGGTAGACCCTGCTGCCATGTGGCATCACGAAAATTGTGACCAAGTCCCAGGTTGCTGATCTGACTTTCTGCCTCATTTACACACAATTGCAGGGTGTCAATTGTTTCACTTACTTGACAACACAACATACACCAGCATTTTTTGTATTCCTTTATCGTTCTTTATTATTATTATTGTTATCATTATTATTTTATTTAAATTTTTATTATAAAATTTATTTACCATGAATAATTATTACAAATTCGCCCTCCAGGCCCCTATGTGGGTCAGTAACCTGTGCCCGGGTGGGCTAATCCCTGTAAAAAACAAACAAATGCTGTAGAGGTGTCCATGCCTAGGGAAGGCGGCCAGTGGCCTTTTTTTACGGGATTAGCCCACCAGAACACAGGTCACTGACCCACATTAGGGCCTGGGGGGCGGAAATATAATAATACTAATAATAATATTTAATAAAAAATTATAGAAAATTATAAAAAATATTAAATAAAAAAAATAATTAAAAATATTAATAAAAAATATAACAAATATTAGATAAATATATTATAATATAAAATTATAATAAACAAAAATATCAGTAGTGAGAAACGATATACTGTATGTCTGTTGTGTTGTCAAAGTAAGAGAAACAATTGAGACCCTGCAATTGTGTGTAAATGTGGCAGAAAGTCAGATCATCAACCTGGGACTGGGTCACAATTTTCGTGATGTCACATGGGAACAGGATCTACCATTAGACAACACATTATGCTTCCAATATCTTCCCAGGCGGTAGTACCTCCCTGATTGGTAGCTGCCTACTTCCTACTACTGGCCTGCCTGTGTAAGATCCCTCTATTGTTCTTCATAGTCTTAATTGAAACTTTGAAACCCACGGTATATATATATATATATATATATATATATATATATATATATATATATATATATATATATATATATATATATATATATATATATATATATATATTCATCAGTGGGCTTATCGTTAGGGAATATTACATTAATTTTTGCTGTGCTCAACTGTACTAATTTTGTTTTGTTTCTTTACTTTGTAACTGATGAAAATAGTGTTCCTCGAAATATCCTATTGAAGCAAAGATGTGAGTCGGCACATTGGTGATATTTTTCTTAAATAGTATTGTGTTACAGTCAAACCGTGATTTGCACGATTTGACACGAGTTTTCAGAGTTATAGTGTAAAAAACAAAACTGTATAGCGGCATTATATACTGTGGGTACAGCAGAAACAGCCAATTGAAACACAGCAAACACCAGACCAGCTAACACACGCACAAACTCGTGGACTACATTGATCAGTGAACCTTTCATCGGGGTATATATTAAAAAATAACAGTCGATATATTTGTTTTTCTTCCTCAACTCGTTTCCCCGATACAGATCATTTAACATTTTTAAAGTCAATCACAGCGTAAGTTGAGAGAGAACCACAAGTGGCTCTTGAGGCGGAGACCGAGATATAAGTTAACCCTTAAGAGGACGGAGACCAGGCAGCCGGAACACAGTTTGAGAAGGAGAAATTAATCACACTGACTAGACTGTAATGCGCCACACATCTCTTCTATATACATCTATACACACCAAGTGGCCACAGTGTGCCACCACACATCTCTTCTATATGCATCTATACACACCAAGTGGCCACAGTCTGCCACCACACATCTCTTCTATATACATCTATACAGACCAAGTGGCCACAGTGTGCCACCACACATCTCTTCTATATACATCTATACACACCAAGTGGCCACAGTCTACCACCACACATCTCTTCTATATACATCTATACACACCAAGTGGCCACAGTCTACCACCACACATCTCTTCTATATGCATCTATACCAGGGGTTCTCAACCAGGGGGGAATTCCCCCCAGGGGGGGGAATTCAGGTTTTCAGGGGGGGGGAAACTGATTCTGGAGCAAGAGATATGTTCGATGAGAAATCAATCACAGAATTTTGGCCCTTGATGTGCGATTCCTACCCAAAAGTGGCAGAAAGAGCTATCCGTGCATTGCTTCCGTTTGTGTCGACATATCTTTGTGAGTCAGGCTTTTCAACTCTGTTGCAAATTAAAACGAAGCAACGTAGTAGATTAGAGGTAGAAAATGACCTGCGTTGTGCCCTTTCAAGCACTCCTCCGCGTATCCCAGAATTGGCGAAGAAAAAACAATCACAGGTTTCTCATTGACTGTAATCTTCATCTGAATAAAATTAATTACAAATTTACAATATCCTGGTATTCTATTGAACTTTTTGTTTATTGCATTATGCTTCAGTTTGGTCTTAAGTAATTCATTATAAATAAAAAAATACTATTTTACTTTTATTCAAGTCTTATAAATCCATCAACATTTTCAATTGGCATTTAATTTGTAAAACTCCACTATAAAAATAATCCATGTAAAATTGTAAATGTATATGCACTAATATGGAAAAAATAAAGGATTTTCAGTATTATATGCATATTATTTGGAATGCACTTTTTGAGGCAGACAATCTTGGAAAGGAGGGGGGAATGACATCCTGACATATGGTGAAAGGGGTGCATGGGGCAAACAAGGTTGAGAACCACTGCTTTAAGAGGACGGAGACCAGGCAGCCGGAACACAGTTTGTGAAAGAGAAATTAATCAGACGTGACGAAGCTGTAATGCACCACGATAAAATTTGTAAGGAAAAAATCTTGATAGTAGATATTGTGATTGTTCAGACTGTGTGTTTTATGTTAATGTGATGATGAAGGTGCAGATGATGGCAGGCTTGTAAGGTTGTTGTTGATGATGTAAGATGATGAGATGACTGTTGAGTGTTGTTAACCTTATGGTGCTACATGAGGCATACTGATGCTGACACAGTGGTAACACGACTGGTGCTGAGAGTGGTATCATGACTGGTGCTAACACAGTGGTAACATGACTGGTGCTGACACAGTGGTAACACGACTGGTGCTGAGAGTGGTATCATGACTGGTGCTGACACAGTAGTAACATGACTGGTGCTGACACAGTGGTAACACGACTGGTGCTGACAGTGGTATCATGACTGGTGCTAACACAGTGGTAACATGACTGGTGCTGACACAGTGGTAACATGACTGGTGCTGAGAGTGGTATTATGAGTGGTGCTGACACAGTGGTAACATGACTGGTGCTAACACAGTGGATACATGACCGGTGCTGACATTGCGGTAACATGACTGGCGCTAACACGGTAGTAACACGACTGGTGCTGACAGTGGCATCATGAGTGACGCTGACGCAGTGGTAACATGACTGGTGCTGACACAGTGGTAATACGACCGGTGCTGACACAGCAATACGACTGGTGCCAACACAGCAGTAACACGACCGGTGCTGACACAGTGGTAACACGACTGGAAAGCGACAGTGGTGGTCATGACTGGTGCCGACACAGTAGTAACACGACTGGTGCCGACAGTGGTATCAAGGAGTGATGCTGACGCAGTGTAACATGACCGGTGCCGACACAGTAGCATCACGACTGGTGCCGACACAGTGGTATCAAGGAGTGGTGCTGACGGCGGTAAATAATGACTGGCGCGACAGCGGTAACATCAGTGTACAGTTGTTGAAATGTGTTCCTAACCCCCTGTGGCAAATCGTTTCAAACGGCCAACCTATATATATATATATATATATATATATATATATATATATATATATATATATATATATATATATATATATATATATATATATTTATTTATATATACTCCTCCTGTCGTTACACGACCGATACCTATTCATTCATAAACAGTGATACTACTACTACTGCGACTTTGCGGTTTCAGGACACGTATTACTACAGGTGGGGGTAGGGACACATTTCCAACTGTACATTCTTATTGAGGACTGGGGGAGGGGGAAGGGTGAGGAACCTTGCCAAACCACAATATACTTTTAGGAGTCAAGATAAAGAGACAACCATATATCACGTAAGGCCTTGGAGGCCACATCGTCACTACTATAGATAAACTGGAGTTAAAGTGCAGTTGTCGAATACACCTCAGGTCTGGTATAGCTGTCAGGATACATCTTCAGGTCAATGTACAGCTGTAAGATACACCTCTGAAATATAGTGTAGCTAGTTGGGCACACCTTCAAGGTCAAAGGAGCTGTAAGATACATCTTCAGGGTCAAGGCAGCTGTAAGATACACCTCAGGCCATAGTGTAGCTGTCACACACCTTTCAAGGTCAAAGTGTAGCTGTAAGATACACCTTCAGGGTCAAATTGTAGCCAAGACACCTTCAGGCCATATAGTGTAGCTGTCACATACACCTTCAAGGTCAAAGTGTAGCTGTAAGATACATTCAGGGTCAAATTGCAGCTGTAAGATACACCTTCAGACATATTAAGGAAAGTGGTTTATCTCTTCCAAAATGGTCTATTTATCAATGGTTTCAAGAGTCACCAGAACCATTTGTAATTTGTCTCCCCATTACATAGCGGATGTATTTACGGGAAATGTTGTAAATTACATTTTTAAACCGACAGGTAAAGCGACTACAAGAGCGCTGGGGAGACACTGTGAGGGTACCGAGGGGTGTACTGGGAGGTCGATACCGAAAGGTCGTCACTGGGAGGTCGTTTTGAGAAGTTATTAAGAGGTCGTCACAGAGATCATTACGGAGAAGTCGTTATAAAAGACACATACTAAGAGGAAGATGTAGAATGGAAGGGGGGAAAGGAGAGTTAACTGTTGTGTTTGTGACGTGAGCCATGTTACCTGGGGGAACACGAATCATTAACTACAGGTGTTTCGTGGACGTGAGCCATGTTACCTGGAGGAACACGAGTCATTAACTACAGAGTAACCAGGTGGGAGAAGATAGTGTTGTTATAACTTAAGGAAAATGGTAGTGGTGTTAACAGCAAAACCAAGGCGCGAAGGAAGGGTTAATTAACGGACAGGTGTACTGGGCCAGGTGGATGAAGGCAGTTACTGGAGACATTGTCAGTACAGGGTGGAGGTGCATGAGCATGTTGCAGAAGAAAACCTTCGATGAACATAAGATGCACAGTGAATGATTTTATATAGTGTTTCTAACATGAAGAAACAATACAATTCTATGTGTACAATTTCTATAATAACCTTTCCTAATTCAAAAGTAAGATCTCGTTATATGAAAACTTGATAAAAAATCAATGCCATTTATGAATCATTATTTTATTTATCTTATGACTTACCTAACTTAAGAGATTATTCCATTAACCCCTTCAATACTGGACGCCAATTTTAATATTTTTGTTTGACTCAATTCCAGATGAAAACACAGCCGCTCACAATTATTGTAACTACAAATATAAAAGCGGCACCAAAACACATCTATATAACAAGCTAATATCAAACACAAAAACCTTTTCTTTATCTGTTGTCGTTCCTCTGAGGGAAACTTTGTGCAATGTTGTGCAGTAAAGTTTCATTAAGTGGTGGAGTAATACTGAAAGTTGGTTGAGGTCTTACCAGGAGAAGTGATGAGTAGCCAGTGTTTATATTGAGGACTGATTGTTGTGACGGAGGGGTAATGGATGGTTGTGACGGAGGGTGACGTGGATGGTTGTGACGGAAGCGGGTGATGGTTGTGACGTGAGGTGATGGATGGTTGTGACGGAGGGGTGATGGATGAAGGAAGACGGAGGGGTAATGATGGTTGGTGATGAGGGAAGATGGATGGTTGTGACGGAAGTTAAGATGTATGGTTGTACGGGAGGGTGATGATTGTCAGTGATGGAGGGGTACGGGATGTGGTTGTGGATGGAGGGGTGATGGATGGTTGTGAGTGGAAGGATGATGGATGGTTGTGACGGAGGGGTGATGGATGGTTGTGATGGAGGAGTGATGGATGATTGTGACGGAAGGGTGATAGATGGTTGTGACGGAAGGGTGATGGATGGTTGTGATGGAGGGGTGATGGATGGTTGTGACGTGGAGGGGTGATGGATGGTTGTGGATGGAGGGGTGATGGACGGTTGTGGATGGAGGAGTGATGGATGGTTGTGACGGAGGAGTGATGATGAAGGTGTGGATGGAGGAGTGATGGATGGTTGTGGATGAGAGGATGGATGGTTGTGATGGAGGAGTGATGGATGGTTGTGACGGAGGAGTGATGGATGGCTGTGACGGAGGGTGATGGATGATGACGGAGGGTGATGGATGGATGTGACGGAGGGGTGATGGATGGTTGTGACGGAGGGGTGATGGATGGTTGTGGATGGAGGGGTGATGGAGGAAGGACGGATGAGTGATGATGGTTGTGATGGAGGGTTGATGGATGGTTGTGACGGAGGGTTGATGGATGGTTGTGACGGAGGGGTGATGGATGGTTGTGGACTGAGGGTGATGGATGATGTGGATGGAGGGGTGATGGATGGTTGTGACGGAGGGGTGATGGATGGTTGTGACGGAGGAGTGATGGGGTGGTTGTGACGGAGGGGTTGATGGATGTTGTGGGCGGAGGGTGATGGATGGTTGTGGATGGAGGGTGATGGATGGTTGTGGATGGAGGAGTGATGGATGGTTGTGACGGAAGGGTATGGATGGTTGTGACGGAGGGTGATGGATGGTTGTGATGGAGGAGGATGGATGGTTGTGACGAAGGGTGATGGATGGTTGTGACGGAGGGTAATGGATGGTTGTGACGGAGGGTGATGGATGGTTGTGATGGAGGAGTGATGGATGGTTGTGACGAGGGGTGATGGATGGCTGTGACGGAGGGGTGATGGGATGGTTGTGACGGAAGGTGATGGATGGTTGTGATGGAGGAGGATGCTGATGGTTGTGACGGCAGGGTAATGGATGGTTGTGACGGAGGGTGATGGATGGTTGTGATGGGGGAGTGATGGATGTCAGGCTGTTGCGGTAGTTAGAACAGTTGTGAAACTTATATCATCCTGGACTGGTCAGTAAGACTCAGTGTATACTGACAATGTTAGTGTTTATAATCAAAACCTTTAGTCATATTGAAAAAATATATTAGTACAGTTGTGGAAATGTGTTCCCACACCCCTGTGGTAACCTGTGCTTCCACCACAGCACCGTTGCAGTAGTAGTTTCACTGTTTATGAATGAATGGGTATTGGTCGTGTAACGACGGACGTGATAGCGGATAGGTTTGCTATAGGTCATATAGGTTGGCCGTTTGGAGACATGGGTTACCATAGGTGGCGTAAGACACATTTCTAACTGTACCCTGATTTTCGTAGTATATTAAATTATACAGGTGAACAAATTAGTAAAGGGATTTTAAGTTAAAAGATTAACGTATTAACAGGAAACGAAAGATAGAAAGTGAAAAATATTCATAATTCTTCATAAATGTGTGTGTGTGTGTGTGTGTGTTCTGTGGCAACACCCTTAATTTGTGAAAGGTCTTATCACAAAATTTATAGGTTTTACGTATTACACATGGTAGTTTATAGGATTTTTCAAGGAATAACGAAACATTAAACAAAAATACTTTAACGAGAATATTATATTTTATGATATTTTACAATAAAAAATAAAACAAATAATTTTAGTAAAAAGAGGAAATGGATTCACTTTCTCGCGCAGCTCAGAACGCCATCACCTGAACCAAAAACACACAATGGTACAGGTGGCCTAATAGTAACTCCACTATTATTATTATTATTATTATTATTATTATTATTATTATTATTATTATTATTATCACTACTATTATTATATTGATTGTGATGAAGGTAAGGTCCAAAGCCACATAGAGGTGACGTAATGAATAGTTAAAGTGAAATGAGACAAATGATGAATGGAAGTGAGGCAGAGAGGTAAGGTAATGGATATATTATAGGAACAGAAGTAAAGTGATGGAGGGGAATATATCGGGCAGGTACTGTAGAGTGATGGGAGAGGACACACACACACACACCACTCCAGTGCAAGCCCCAGCAGTCACAGTGGGTGGCCATCCTCTCCAGCTGGTGCAGTCTGCCAAACTCCTGGGTGTAACTATAGACAACAAACTTGACTGGAAGGCCCATGTAAATAACACAGTCAGGGCAGCCTCGTACCGTCTCTACATGCTACGACGACTTAGGTCACTTGGGACACCCACCCCAGAGCTGAGGACCATCTACAACGCCTTTATTCTCCCCAAACTAACGTATGCGTCACCAGCCTGGTCGTCTTCTCTCAATTCCACCCAACAACGTCAGCTAGAGAAGGTACAGAGCAGGGCTTGCAGAATCATGCTCGGCGCAGAATACTCCGGCTACACCAACGCTCTCTCCACACTGGAAATGCCATCCCTCAGTGACCTCCACCACCAAGCACTGGAAAGGTTTGGCAGCCAATTAATGCACCGCCCTCGTCATCGCCACCTCCTGCCACAGGCAGCCCCCCGCCCACCTCGCGCAGTCCGCCACTACAACAAAATTCAGCCCATAAGAGCCCGCACCGATAGATATAAGAATAGCACCATCCCATCTATTGTTAAAATAATAAACAACTCCTGATTTATGTACTGTACAGCCCTGTAAATGTATTCAATGCATATTATATCATTGTCTAAATCAAATGTAAGTCTGTATATTTTCAGCCACCGGCTGCAACTCTATTAATCAACCGTTTATTATTATTATTATTATTATTATTATTATTATTATTATTATTATTATTATTATTATTATTACTATTATTATTACACACACACGCACATACATACACACACACACACACACACACACACACACACACACATACAAAAGTATCATCCCTTTGTGTAGTATATCAGTCACCTTGTCAATATCCAGGGCATTAATTCCACAAGATCCCTGTCATTGTTTCCTCATCAAAATGTCATTAGCTCTTATATGTTGGCATTTCTCCTCTGGGTGAACGTACGATCTAATGTGTGTATTCTGTAATGATGTGTTCCTGTAGGTGAGGGTTTAGCTGTGTGGGTCACGTGTATAGGAAATATTACAGCATCCGGGGATGATTATGCTAATGACTTATGAAAAGATTGTCGGTGATAGACGTCTTTTTAGATAAATATTTAATATAAAAAAATGAGACCCTAAGGTGAGCCAGACACGTGTTGTTTGTCTAGAATGAAATTTATTATTTTGTTAAGATAAAGGAGATACTTATTTAACTGATATAAAGTAAACACAGGTCATGATTACAGTTGTTCAGTGAGGTATGACTTTAAATGAAATATCTCAACTATGAATAAACCAATTTGGCTTAACTTAAAACCTTGGTTAAGAATGAACTAAAAGAAATAGTTTATTTATGAAAAAACACAGATTTAGCCTCAACGGTAATAATCATTGACTGTATCTCATAATTAGTGAGACTGATTTTAATGACACGGCAGGAGGTCTTTGAGCTGGTTCATAAATAATTATAACAACTCTTATCAAATGGATATAAAATTAACTAATATTTCGAAAACTGAATTATTCCTTATTGAATGGATTTATAAAGTAGGTAAGAAGATAAACAAGAAAGAAGTTGGATAAGTAAGAAGTTAAGGTGAAATTGTTAACTTGGAGGAGGTTTGGGACCCCACTAGTTTAAAGGTCTTGTCCTCCTCTCTGACTATTTTCTCACAAGGAAGGAAAACTGAAAGGAAAAGACGTAGAACAAGTTAGGGTATACAGTATACTCACACCGGGAACTCTTGCTTCACAAACGTAGCTGATCATTTGTTACATTCTGGGTGAAAAATAAGAAAGAGATAATAGGTGTAATGGTCCTAGAGAGATGGTCCTCACAGCTGTCAACTCTCCTCTAAGAGATCTTCTACTTGGACTTAACTTGTGAATTATATTCTTTAAAACATTATTTATTTCTTGACAATAAATCGACAACCTACCAAGTCTTAGCAAAACTGATCTACTGGTTTTTTACATTTTGTTCACACGCACACACGCGCACACGCACACAGCCAACCATGAAGAGCCTATATTAAAGATATGCGAGAAATTTATGATATTTTTCTTTGCAAATGTTATATTATAAGGCATTAGAGGGTAAACGTTTCATACTAATATTTAACTTGACAAAACTCGTCTTAGCTCACACATTTTATTCTTAAACTGTTTTCGGTAAAGATATTTGCATTGAAATTTTGCGACAGGAACTTTAAACAGCGTCTTTGATGTTTTTTCCCCCGTAGTTGTTAAATGTTCAGTTCCCGTATAGGTTTATGTTGTATAAAGTTGTTGGCACCAATTTGACCTGTACATATAGTCAAGTTATTTTACCCTTCTATTGTCGGCGGCGGGAAGGTTGTTGACGGGGCGCCGCCCTCTGATGGTGTCGGGCCTTTGGTGAGAATCCTGTCATGGTTCACACATTTTTATAAAGCGTTTTACACTGCAACTTTGTTTCGATTTTTTTCTCTCAAGTTCCCATCCATTTGACGATAACACCAACAAAATATTGTTCAGGAGTTGACCACCAAGGCTCTCAGGTCACTCTGCATTATTCTGCTCATTTTTGTATTTGTCTTTGTTAACATTGTCTGGAAATGCCTAAATCAATTTATAGCGTTTGATTTTATTAAAATTAAAGTAACAAAAACATCGATGGCAGTGGTGGTTATGGTGACAGTGGCGGTGTGATAGTGTTGGTGATGGTGGCAGTTGTGGCGATGGTGACTGACGGTGGTGGTGATGACGGTGACAGTGGTGGTAATGATGACTGGTGGTGATTTTCATGCCCCCCTCCTTGCTGATCCAGTAGACAAAATAATGTAGAGAGAAAGAGAGAGAGAGAGATTTAGATTCCCGTCTTATTAGTTTACTAATACACACCCACACACACACACACACACACACACACACACAGAGAGCCTTCTGTTCCATGGGGGTTTCACCAATAATGATTCTGTAACGGGGGTTTACCTTTTACCTGTAACTTCAATAGACCTCATTTATTTCCCCCTAGTTGAGGGAACAGACCTGGATACTCTGGATCTCATACCTGGTGAATATTTTAAACACGAGCCTCACCACAGTGGCCACGGCAACAAATAGCCAACACAGACTGGAGACGGCGAACAACTTCTCCGTAAGCTTAGGAATGACCCAGAAACAGTTCCCCCATCACTACAAGTACAGCAAGAATTTACTCACCGCGGATGTGTGGGAGATATCTGTTTTTATTGTTGGTATTTCCATTATCAGAAAATACATTTGATTTTATAGCTTACAGTCACAAGTAATGAATCAACTGACAACAAATGCAATAGATCTTATATATTTATATAAGTGAATTAAACACAATTTGATGAATTCAATATATACCACTCAGTCAAGATAAGGGAGTAATAACAAAAATATATCTTAGTTTAGAATAATTGCCAGAAATAAATAAATGAAAGAACATATTTTACCAGCAACAAAAAGTAACATTACACACGAGGCAAAATAAACCACACACGCAACCTACTGTGGAAAATATATGTTGGACTTCCATTTATTTATACTGATACAAACCTCTAACTGTAGCAAGTCTGTGTCGAAGCTGTACCGTCAAGAACTGTTGAGTCAGGCTGAGAGTGGAATGGTTCTTGGTGGTAGTGGTTCTGAGTAGCTGTAAAGGGAGGTTGTGTGTGGGGGTTTGTCGCAGCCTAGAGATGAAGGCGTTCCACCATCTGTTTCTTTTACCACAAGTAAATTAACACATAACTGAAGAATGTTACTTTGCCCATGAAATATGTTTGAGCCTTTTTCTGCATTTCGCAAGTTGGCCGAAAACAAGTTAAAGTTCAAACCTACTCTGCTCGTTTCTATTACGGGGTGTGTTCAGCTTAGTTACCGCACCGCAACTCAATATCAAATATTAATATAATATTCAGTCGGGAGGCTGTAGCAAAAACATATTTCAAAACACATTTAATTATGGTAAATTATCTTCAGAACTGTGAAATTGGCACAAAATTATATCAACTTTGGAGTATATCATATTACACTTTTCATGACGGGTGATGGCAGTTATATATGAAGGTTATATAATTTTTTTACAACCTTTGACACGTACACCCGGGGTCAAAAGTTCACTCCCTCCCAAACTGAAGCAGTGTCGACCCCAATTGAGATAAAACATCACACCCGCACCAGATGACAGTCAGGGAAGTCAGTTCGGAGACTCATTCCCGTGACTCAGTTTCATCACTGGGAGCGAACTTTGTCCACGACTGTGCAGCAGATATTTCTTCTGACCTCCGGTGGTAGATATACATCTAAAATGTTTCGGCTGATTATAAATAAGAAATGTTCCATCGACTTGGGAGGTGAATATCGTCAAAGAGCGAGAGCACTGTACTGTGTGTAGGATGACGTGACTCCTCCCCGTAATGCCACGAAGACTACATAATCGAACATCTAAATGACTTCCTTTAAGACATCCAAGTTTGAAGTCACTCCAAATTATGAACGATTTTATGAAAAAAAATATTAATTCGTTGAAGATTTTGCCACACAAGACCTTCCTGCCTTCCTCTACTTCAACTGATCGCCGGACCAACATCATATTCACGGATGTTTTTCTAATATATTTCACCCCCATGTAATAGTTTAATTTATCGTACCCGCAAGTATAAGATTATTACATGGTTTAACAGCATTTCCCATTATACCTTATCTCTCTTGTGGGTGGAAATGAAAGATAATATAGAGGCAGTCTTCATATCAGTGTAATCTATATATTCTCAAACTTCCAATTCAGTTATGGTTTGTTTCTATCAGGCAATGATGCTGAACTTGTTATTTCTCACATATGTAGAACCTAATTATGTAAACAATAACGTGTGTATTTTCACTGTGGCCTTTGACCTGATGAAATATGCAAATAATAAAGACCCCAGAGACCTGACTGACAATTAATTATAAAATTCTGGTCAGTAATACTTTCAAGCTTATCTAAATCCTCTTATTTTAATGAATTTTGACTAAGTTTTCAAAACAGGGGAACTCCTCTGTAGTGCATTGATTTATGGGTTCCTCGTTATTTATTTGGGAATATTTTGGGCGGAACAAAACAGTTTTGGTTTTATAGAGTCATGAAGAACATGTTAATAAAGTATCATGTTGCCTTTATGATTGTATTATAAATATTGAAAACTAGTGATTCTTAGTCAATGGCCCGCGGGACTATACTGTATGTGTCGTGTGAGGAAGCCTCATATACTGAACCCTTCCAATAAGTATTTTAAGTTGCACTATATCGGTAACTTGTATATATATTATCACTAAGGTATAATGCCGTATACTTTCTCTACACTTCATTATTGAGGGGTGTTGGGGTACAGCAGTAACGTGTATATCATCAATATGTCAAGGGTTCTGAGTCCTACCTAACCCGGACACATGTGAGAAGGGTGTTACCCAGTGTGACCCTCACTACTAAACATCACAGGTTTCCCGGACTCTGGTGTTTCTTCCTGTACTGGTAACACTGGCTAGACCAACTGCCCGAACGGCTAGTTATATGATAAAAACGCTATATATGTAGCTTTATCTGTCACTCGCTCCACATAATACTCCCAGGAAGGTAACAAGCTTATTTAACCTTTTTTTGGTAGTTCTGAAACAAAGTATTTGTTTCATAGTTTTCAGGTGATGACGTATGTAAATTAGCGGTTATTAATTTTGTGTTGAACCTAAATCATATTAATAATTAAACTCCACAATCAATTAGCATTATTCTATTTAGTGGTTATGATCATACAAATATTCAAATTAAGTTTTACGCACATTATCATTACAGTTAAACAGATATAGATTATGATTATATTTCTGACAACACATTCTACAGAATAGCTAACTACTTGAGAAGGAACAGCAGCGTAAAGTATAGATATAGAGAGAGATGTAAAGATATAGATATATAGATAGATATAAAGATATAGATAGATGTAAAGATATAAAGATATAGATATATAGATAGATATAAAGATATAGATAGATGTAAAGATATAAAGATATAGATAGATGTAAAGATATAAAGATATAGATATATAGATAGACACAGACAGACAGATAAAACTAGATTAGATAGATAGACAGAAACAAATATTGATGAAATAGACATAGAAGTGTACATTGACAGCATGTACCAGTATATAGTATGTGTCACAGTGATGGAATGTGGAGGGTTTCACTAAGGTAGGGAGCCCCCCACCCCCCCCACCCCCCCGTGCACCACAACAATTTATAACAGAACAAACCCTGACCTCGCCTACTCCAGCTTGTGCTATATTAAATACTTGGTTCTAGGATTTTTTATTTTTTTATTTCTTATTGATTTTATTTTTTGTTTCGTCTCTACAAAATTATATACACAGTTTGTATATTTTGTATGATAGAGCATATATAAAAACACAACAGGAGGATCGTTGTAGTCACCTCAGGTGTGAGTGGGAATAATTATTCATGATGAGCAGAAATAATGTGTTGGTATTGATAACAAAATTACAGTTAATTCACATATATAAATGCAAATTATAAAGGATTATTAAATTGTTATTTGTTGATTAATTTAACATGTAAATCCTTTATATGCAAATTTGTTGAATGGCTTTGTCATGCCGAAGGTTGATGTATAACTAATAGGAAAATTATATTGTAATCTACATAAATTAGTTGTATGCGTTCACCTGCACGCCATGAGAGGAAACTGAATTAACAAAACATTATGGTTGTATATCAATCGGTAGAGGGTTGACCACATGAGCGAACACTCACGGGTTTGATTCCCAAGTGAAGAATCGTGTCCACTCCTTGTTGTACACCAGTCAGTGTCCAGCCAGCGGTAGACAGTTGTATTACCAGTGGTGAGATAACAGTCACTCTTAAGGTAACAGACGGCCAGTTATGACGTCATCTGGGTCAGCCATAAGAGGTTTTTCAAGGATCAAGCACAGTTCCAAACACTTACCTGCAGCAACGTCTCCTGTACCCCAGACGGGGCCAGGCATTAAGTGCAATTAATGTAGTATTACCATTAGTGTAGTTTGGGGGTTAATTTATAAAATTGTCAGCGATTTTCATTATGTGTTTGGCGTTTATTTATATCGTTCTGCAAATATTGTTATTTTGATGCTGTTCAGTTTGAGTTTAAATTAGTGTGTCGATCTATAGCGAATATACCAGACCCGGGCCGTGTCAAGGATACGACCCAATTCACGGTCAGTAACTCAGTATTCTGGGCACCAGTTTATTGTGGTCCTTTCTTATGTTCTATGACCTGTGATGTCTACAGTATTATGGCTACAGCTCCAACAATCTGAGAGTGAAAGTGTTTGGGTTCTCTTGCTAATCTTTCAGTGGTGTGTCATCTAACATCTAAACTCAGTATAACTTTAGAGAATAACCTTAATTACTTACTCAGACGATTAGTTTCGTAGCTTCTCTCCCGTGGTCAGGCTTTACTCTTGGTGACGGTGAAGTAAACAGAGGAATATTGATGCCTTCTGTTTCCCCCTCTTGTGGTTCATCTTCTGTTGGGCTCGAGACACTGAACCTGAGTAAAAATTAAGATAAACATGAGATAAGGTTGAGGGACTACTACTAACCTTCCTCCAGGATTGTTACTAATATCAGGGAAGAAGTTAAGAAGTGATTTATCTTCCGTCTTCTCAGTCAGTTGAAGGAGACGTGTAAGAGGAGACAGAAGGAAGCTCTAGGTCGAAACTGTCTCTGAATCACCTGACGACGTAATGAGTTTCCTGTAGGATGATAATAGTCTCACTTTCCTGACGAAGGATAGAACAACACAGCCACCATAAGCTTATTTCCGTTAAGTTTCTTACAACAGAATCGTCTTGATTGTTTTAAGTCCTGAAGAATAATATCACTGACTTGTGTACGGACTTGTGTACGGGGTGCCCTTCTGTGCTGAGTAAAATCGTCTGGCGTTAACGAAATAAAATAAAGAAGTGTCGTCTCCCTAATAAACGAGTTAAAATACTCGAGGAATTGCCAGATGATGAATATTGAGGACTTTGTGATGCTTTTGCCCTGGTTATGTGTTAAAGGATTTTGTTATATGTAGAAAAGGAGACAACATCATTGTGTGGCCGCAGCAACAGCTGGTAGTAATCCTTCGCTGCAGTCCTCCACTTGTCTCCAGGACCTGGCATAATCTCTCCCCGACATTAATGAAGCTGCTCTGTGTTGAAGCGGACAAGGAATGTCTGGTGACGACCTGCCTGTGTCCTCACCTTACACGATCCGATTTTAATTATCTCTGACTCGCCTCTCACTCAGTCTCTCACTATATTGGAAAAGGAACGACATTTTCTCATTTTTAAAGTAATATAAATTTTAAAGTAATATAAATTTCTCTTATTATTATTATTGCACCTTATCTTTGATAGTTAACAAATAATTTCGGCATTATTCTTTATACCGATGTTATCTTCAGGTCCATCCCGTGTGATATTTGTTTCGTCTGTAAACAATACAGTCTTCTCTATATCCTAAAAACAAGTTATGATCGACGTAGTAGGACAGGAACATTTATGTATTCGAGAACCCAAAATTTTTACTATATTTTGGGACGTACAATAAACAGGAACCTAAAAATCAGTAGGAATAAAGTTATCAGTTTTTAGTCCTACTGGTCCTTTGGTTCCTGTTTTTTATACGTCCTAAAATATAGTAAAAATTTAGGGTTCCTTAATACACAAATTATCCTGTATGTATAAGTATTTGATCTTCATTTATGTATTTCCTATTGGTAAGTTAAACAACCTTAACTTTAGTACTTGGACAGCATCATCTTTCTCTGTGAATTTTTCAGTGTTTTTAACTTCGCTGTGTCTATGGACTTTCCAGTATATTTGCAAGTTACGAGTCTCAGGCGATATTGAACGATACTAGAACTGAGACTTTTATTTCCTGCTGCAGTTATATTATGATAAGGATGACTGGTTGGTATGAGGAAACTGGCGGAAAAATAGTCAGATGTGGCAGAGGAAACTTTGACTTGTAGGAAATTTTAACAAAAATATTACCAACTTTGAGGTTATTTTGTCTGAGAAAGTCCTTCGTTTTCTTAAATATTTTGAAAACAGTGAAAAGAAAACATCTTGACGCAATATTTTGTTGACGGTGGAATATAAGTGAAGACTTCTGAGAGTTCTGGGAGTTACGAAAGAAAAAATAAATGATATGAAATTTGTTGAAAAGGATGATTTGGGTGAGGAGTTAGGAGGGTGGGTAAGATTGTTGATGACATGTTTCTCAACACTGGAAGTGGGGAAAAGAAAAACAAAGATAAGGAAGAGGGAAAGCGAAGGAAAAAAATGCATTGAGAAAAAAGGTGTATACAATCGCCCCAAAAAAGTATCTTTACGGAGGGGTCAATGAATTTCAAAATGAACACCGCGACTCCTCATGTCTCGGTAGGGTTGTCAAAATCCTTCGTCCGTTGTGTCATATTGTCTCACAAAATCGTAAAGATACTTATTGGAGCGAGTGTAGATATAAACAATTATCTCAAGTCCGAATAATATATAAAGGAGAGATAGATGTGAGGTATATGTTGAATATATCCCTGAGTGGTATAGTATAGGAAGCTGTAGTGTGTACTGACGGAATAATTCTTTGGAACTTTCATAGGACCATTGAAAGATACAAAGGATAAATCCAATAACCATAAAGGCTTCCACACAACCTATAATAAATTGTGATCATAAAGGATATATAATAATAATTGATATACTTTACTGTATAGTCTCTCGGCTATTGGGACATGTCTCTTAGCCTCCCTTATTATATTTGTATTTTGTAGGATACTTCCTCACGTGGGTTGAATTACTGTTTAACCCATTAGTGTGTACTCAAAAATGATGCACATGAAATGCGAGTTTACATGTGTGTTGTACAGCCTCTATAAGATGGAACATTTAAACATTACAAGTGAGTTATACCCTAAGCATCTGCTCTGTGAAACCCGCCACAAGGGAGAATGTTTCCGGTAACATTCAACCTTCTGTCTTCTAAGATCTTTTTCTCCCGTTATCTTACTGTATATCTGCTGGCGGTGGACGACGTCTGGCGGAGAGGGGGGCACACACTGTCGGCCTCCAGTGTTGCCTGAGAGTAATAATAATAATTAATAATAGTTGTTGTTGTTGTTCATAATGGAAGTGATAACAGCGTAAGAAAGTATTAACAGAAGTGCTTCAGTAACAACTCCCCGGACTTAATATTGATTATGTTAGTAATAAATCTGTAGATATAATAACATAGTAACTTTATAAATTACATGACCAAACTTCTCTTCTTTCTTTCCTGCTAAGCTGTCCAACCTCTTCCTTTTCTCTCTATGTATTGATTATCTCAAATCTCCCTCGAACGTGCCAGGGTTTGAGGGTATCTGTGTGAGATCATAGAGAATTGGTCCTCCAAATTCCTCTTTCCACATTGTAAAAGGATTCTAAAAGGGAGGTTGAGAGGATGGAGTTCCTTCCCAACTATCACGTCTTTATAGTAAGGATCCTTGGAAGACACGGTGCGCGGGGGGAGGGAGTATGACGGGAAGGAGAATGGAAGTGGTGGAAAATTGGATAAAAAATGAGAATATAGAATGTAAATAAAGATAAGAATAATTTTAGTAATTTGTCAGGATGGAGGAGAGAAGAAAAATAACTTAAGGTACAAAAGAAAATAATTTTGTATTTAGTAGAAAAAAGGGATAATAACAGTGAAGAAGAAATCTAAACTGGATGAAGAACCACTTTAAGGAAGCGAAAATTCTGGTTTATTTGATGACGTAAGGGATAAGTTCATAGGCTGGGGAGTAATCCTGACTTAATGGAGGTGAACAATGTTGTTTGGTGAGAGGAAGGTTGTAATTGTTAGAGGACCCACAACCGACGACTATAACAACAACCAGTCGTAAAAACGTTCCTGTTAAAATAAACCCAGTGTAACTCATAACGTATTTCATTACACACACACACACACACACACACACACACACGCACGCGCGCGCGCGCAAAATTTGTTCGAACACTACAAATATTACTAAGCCAGATACAGTGTACCCGAGACTGTAGACAACAACGAAAAGAATAAATTTTTGTTATGTGCTTCAGATACAAGAAGGTAAACGACCAAACAATTTAAATACTATAACTGGTATTGTCATCTTGAACTGGACATTCGCCAAGTAAATATTTGTATACCAAAAAACTTGCAAAAGATGATCGTCAACCTGTTTTGACAAAAGCTGAGGGATGAGAGGTGAGGTGGTAGCAACACCTTAGCCTCATACACTGGTGAATAACAGTGACTGATGTAAAACACAATGAGGGTAAGAAAGGTGTTAATAAGATAGTCAAAATAGAACATCCTTGAAGGTGTGTCCATAACTAAAGTCAAGGTGAAGCATGAGAGTGTATGTTGACGTTAGTGGCTCCACACACGACACATAACAGCAGGAGGTCTGGCAGGTTCTCAGGTCGTTGTTCACCAGTTGTTATTATCTCGTAACTAATGGTGGTCGTTCGCAACCTAAAATAGTTGTAATTCGCGTGTATTTGTGTCCGCCGCTACGTATTTATCCGTGTGTGTGTGTGTGTGTGTGTGTGTGTGCGCGCGCGTGCGCATGATTGTGTGTATATATTTGTGTGTGTCATCACCCTGATCAGCAGAAGCTCATGACAGACACAGTGAGTGAAGCCCAAGGCCTAAATTACATGGAGATATATCACACGTTTAAGTACAGTAGCTAGAAGTGTTATATCATCTTAGTTATTGTTAATATTATTAACAATAAAACTTGGGAATACGTCTTATGATGTGCACTATAGCCTCGTTCTCCGCTGTCAGCGTCAAAAGTTACGAGGGTCATCTTCGAGTTGCTAGACGTGAAAATTCTTTGTGATAGTCTAAGAGGACGGTTTTCACTACCTTGAGGACGTGTTATTGCCGCCTCAGGAGACGTGGTCAAGATTTGTTGCCATACTTGGTCCTCGCTGCTTCACCTTCCTTTCATCGCTCACTCTGAGACGCCAAAAGACTCCTTGTCCCCAAATCTTCTTCCTTGTCGAGGGTAAGTGTCGTTTGATGGTTCACTAGTGCTTCTCTCCAGCTGAACTTAACACTTCAGCTTTTGTGAATATTGCTTCTCTGGCGTCGTTCACACACATGGCTGTTCTTGGTCGCTCGGTTGGTTGTCACCTCGTAAAATGTTTATGATTGTCTAAATTTAATTTTTCCTTCATTATATTTTCTATGTAGTTGATTCTATAATACTTTAATTAAAACACAGGAATTAAGAAGTGGTTAACGAATATACTGAACACACCAAGAAGTGTTAAAAAATGATAGATTAAATGCATATGTGTAGTCGTAGACAAAAGTTGGCTCCCCGGGAATGAGTCTCCGAACTGACTTACCCTGACTGTCATCTGGTGCGGGTGTGTTGTGTTATCTCATTTGGGGTCGACACTGCTTCAGTTTGGGAGGAAGTGAACTTTTGACCCCGGGTGTAAGTGTAGATAAAAACATATTAGCGAAGAGGTAACAGGACCGAAATTTATAAATCAAATTAATGAAAAAGAAACAATCAGTATCTTCAATAACGGGTGCCAGTGAGAAAGGTTAACGGGTATACTCCGCGACCCTTATTATCGCTCAGGTATACAAGCCCACGACCGGTTCAACGACTCAGTGTCCAGCCAGTTGATAAGCTGGTCTGACACTTTTTCATTAACTCCGTTCATGTTGGCATCTAAGAGCCTTACTGTCATATCTGAGCCTTTGTCTCAAGTTCTGACTAAAGCCACTTAGTCCTAGATGTTTGAAGGAGTTTATACCTGTGATAACGATCCAGTGGCTGGTCGGTCAGTGAATTGGTTAAGAAGACAACAGTGTCAGGTGCTACTGCCTTTACTCCTCAGCCTTCCTCGCTAGACGGAGGAATGTGTACCATCTTTAATGAGGGAGCTGACCTGAGGCTACTAAGAAGAAATAGTCCGGCAGCGTTCCATCTTAGTGTATCGCTTCAGAACAGATCAGAGACGCGCGTAATACTGTTCTTAATGATCATTACATGTTCTCTCTTGATCGTTATAGGACATATTGAAACCCCTAAGATGATCCGATAGTTGAGTTCGACGGTAATAGGTTGTTGACTGTCCAATATATCACGACCTATTTGCCGTCACTGTAAGTTACCTCCTCATCCACAGTGGTTCTTTCCCACAAGGCCCGTTATCCCAGGTAATGTAACCAGCAGGTAATATTAGGGACACATTCCCCCGTTTTGTGGTATTGTTCCCACTGAGTCACAACGAGGTGTTTGTTGACGTCACTGCTCGTGTATTGTGACGAGTTCTTTCTCTGACTGGATATTAGGTAAAGAAACAAAAGTCATAATACTGTGATTTTGTGGCACTATTTTTATTGTATTAGATTCTGGGATATATCCGAGTTGTGTGGGGGTCATTTATTCACACTATTTTAGTCTGGGGTTTATGGTCTTTTAGCGAAGATTGTACTTTAATGTGATTTGGTTCCAGTGATTCAGGAAGTTCCTGGTTAAGCTTTGGCTGACCATCCATGACTTTGGTGTTCTTT
The DNA here is from genome assembly GCF_018991925.1 of Homarus americanus. Classification (NCBI taxonomy): domain Eukaryota; kingdom Metazoa; phylum Arthropoda; class Malacostraca; order Decapoda; family Nephropidae; genus Homarus; species Homarus americanus. Next base: position 10,803 of record NW_024722799.1, on the reverse strand, counting down.
ATCTGGTGCGGAAAGTTCCCACCTCCAGGTTTTCATCCCTGAGTTGTTGTGGCGGAGATTCTGGGTTTCATGCGTTAACTGTACGTGTTTTAATAGTGAGAGATTATCTTAGGAATTTGAGTCCAACAGGTTTGGCCCATTGACCTTCACCTCCACCAGGGTGCGGGGAGTAGTGTCCTTCACAACATTCATACTTCGCTCCACACTGTCTCTCACTCTGGGCCAACTGCCGGGCACGTGGACATTATATAACACTTGCCCGACCATATATCCGGCTGCTGGGTTGTATAATTCTTCCCAGTCTGATAAAATCTCATTCCAGTATGATGATGGGATGGAGGTGCTAGAATCTATGATCAGTAGAACATTACACTCGTTTCTGAACCTTAAGCATTTTGTTGCAGCAGTAGCAGTGAAGGTAACTGTTTGTGGCGTCTCTGACTTATGAAATATGACGTGCAATATTAAACCATTGATATTTTACGCACTGTCTGATGGGGAAACAAAGCCCTCGAGGCCTGGAAAAGGGGAGGACTGGAGGGCAGAACGACGAGTAATTTAAATGGCTACAAAATCTCATATACCACCGAACAAACACACTCGTTCTTTACCACGAACAAAGGAAGGCAGGAGGTAAGTCAATTTTCTGCCAAGTCCTGGTCCTGACAGCTGATACACCCTACCCTTCCAGGCTCATTCTTGTTGGGGCAGATATTTAGCTTAAAGAGATTGAACTATTTATTGATCTAGAATGGAGAAACAAGAATTTCAGATATGGGTGGATATTTTTTCCTCGAAATGAATTGAAGATACATTGTACTTTTTTTTTTACGGGGAATATCCCACCCGGGCATAGGTCATCGACCCACAACGGGGTCTGGGGGTCGAAATAAATTGGAGTAAAAATAAATTAAAATAGAAGAGAAAAATACTATTAATCTACACGAAGATGCCGTAAAACCAGCTTTTGAGGTGAGACAGATTGCAAGAGTATGGAAACACAGAAAAAGGCAGAGCATTCCACAGTTTGGCTGTGTGAGGAAAGGAGTATGTACAATAACGGGTTATTCTAGTGTGGCCGATTTCCACATAGAAACGGTGGGCACGGTGGGCACGACGAGTGTTAGGAGCCCGCTGCCTTGCCGGCGGTACAAGTTGCCAAATCCAAAAGAGAAAATAACACCTCGAAAAGCAACTCAGGTAAAGACAACTCTTACCAAACTTTATATATCAGAATAATAGTTTCCCTCTTATCTCTCCCGTTGACTAACTGGTGGTGTGAGTATACCAACGCTTAGTGGTATAATCATTTTCCCAGGTGTTACAGTATTTGGAGATGAGTGCCAAAGATGTCATCTTTCGTTAGGTTAGGTTAGGTTAGTTTAGGAAAGTCTAGGTTAGCTTAGGAAAGGCTAAGTTAGCTTAGGAAAGGCTAAGTTAGGTTACGATAGGCTAAGTTAGGTTAGGTTACGATAGACTAGGTTAGGTTTTAATCTGCATGATTTATTACTGAACTTGTAAACGATGTTATAATCCTGACAGCCGGGTATCGATCACGAAAATAACACTTTGGTAGTTATAACATTTGATGAAGTTTAGTATTACTGTAACATGAAACAAATCACTACAGCTGTACTTATCAATCCTGTATTATCTTTGACCATCGCTCATTGGCCAGCTAATCTCTGCACTGTTCTCTGATATAATAAAGTATTGGTGAATGGGAATATTAACCATCTGTGAGTCACTTACTATAAAGGAAACTGAAACAGCTTCTATGGACAGTTGTGAATACTTTCATGGAATAAGGCAGAGTAACTCCCCTCTTGTCCAAAAGCAATCCAAGGAGTTAATTCACAGAGCGAAAATCTAGACGAGTCTTCCTTGTTTGTTTTAGGTCATAGCAACGAAAAGTTTCCTTATGTTTATTACAATGATTCATGTTTTTCTGTAATTCTTATTTTATATATTTTTAGTATTTTCTAGACTTTTTTTTCACCCAGTTCATTTCATGTTTAGATTCATTATTACAATTAATTTTATTACAGAGTTTAATTAAAAGTTTATCTTAAGTATTTTACGGCTTCATAAATACTTTTATAAAATGTTGATACACACAGTGGACAGTTTTTAGTTCTTTCTTGTATTACCTCAGTATTACCCTGTTAAATACTCTTACCTTTTACACCTGACCATTTATTTATATAAATTATAAATTGTTTAAAGAGAGAACATCACCAGCAGGATACTGATGTTGAAGTAAATAGAAGTTTGTTACCTAACCCTTCCCCCACTGCTACCCCTCCCTCTTATCCCACATTCTTACTCCTACCCCACATTATTACCCCTTACTCCCACCCCTTACTCCCACCCCTTACTCCCACCCCTTACTCCCACCCCTTCCTCCCACCCCTTCACTCCTATCCTTCACTTCTACCCCAACTGTTACCCCCCACTACGCTGGTAATTGAAGACATCATACATTTATTCACTTAGACACCACTAATTTTTCAGGACCTAATGGCTATAATATCCGAGTCTTTAATCTTAACTCAACTTTATATATCAATTGTCAAAAACCTTCACCACAAGAAAGAAAACGGCAGTTGGGTATGGCAGAAAATGTAATAAATGAACATGGAGTAAGACCTCAAGCTCCATATTGTAAACAAGATCACCCAACATTATCAAGAGACTGCCAGAGTTGTGTTCTCCAGAAATATGTAATGAAAGACATCATAAATATTCGTCATTGTTTATTTATTGCGAGGAAAAATATTGTTCGCAATATAATTCTAAAAACCTTCTGTAATTCATTCTCTTCATTGCACTAAAAGGTAAAGAAGTATATAAAGAAAATAGTTTATAAAATACTAAAATAAAAATACGTATAAAAAGGTAAATTAACATCTGTTGATGGAATAGAAAAGAATTATATCGTCAGTGGGTAAAAGATTTCTTGGGTAGGTTTTAGAATACAATAACTGTTTTCTGCAATATACCGACGGTTCCAAGTCAGAAATTATCCTTAAGTTTTGTGCATCAGTATTTACAGTTTTTCTTAATGGGTGACTTAAGTTGCGGTCACACGATCCCTTTTATGAGCAATTAATTTGGAGCAAGAAATTCGAGTAATTTCTTCCAAATGTGGTCACACGGGTGGTTCTTGGTCCAGTTACTACAGCAAGAAAAAAGAAGTTAACTCCGCCGTGCGAGTGGAAGGGAGACGGAACATCACAAAAAACAATACAGACGACGCAGCAGCTATCCTTAGTATTATTGTTATTGTAAAAAAGAAATGAGAGAAATCAAAGAAATATTATTGGGGACTCGTAAGTGGCTGGCGAGGAGGAGGAACGAAAGTGTTTAATATAGACTGGTTTGACTATTGTAGTTATAGTAGGGAGTGGGGAGGGTTGTTAGTGTGTGGAGAATGACCGGCTGTACGCGCTTGTGCTTTGTAAACAAACACGCCAAAACACCACCCAAATAATAAACTCAATGTGTCGTAAAAAACTGTAAGTGCATTTTATACATATGTTATTAATCTGTTATATATTGCCTAGGTAAATATAACCACAACACATAGGACCAAAATATGTCCTTCATAGATGCCTTTACAGTTAGACATGCATAAATATGGCTGTCGCAGAAGAATTTCTTTGGTGGTTGGTGTCTGGGGCGTCCGTTTCAGACACCAACAGTAGTCAGACATGTTGATATCCCAGCGACCATTTTACACTCCTCCATTACGGATATCTTGATGGAAATTTCTCCTTGTTCTCACTCACATCCACAGTTCTCTGGAAAGTAGTCAAGTGGGGCTGAGAAGTGCATCTTGATGGACAAGCGTCACCAAGAACTTTGTAGCTCAGAAGTAGGTCCTCAACAACTCATTCATACTCTGGACTTCTGTAGTTGCCAAGAAAATTGGAATAGCATGGGCACCCAAAAGAGCATACCAGAGCTTTCTTCTCATTTACATCCATGCTGCAATCAAACTTGGGATCTTTGAAGGTCTCTGATCTGAGGACCATCAAAAATTCCTGCATTCAGCTTTGCCTCATGACTTTTTGGTACCTGGGACAAGCCTAGCTTTGTCCGAATCTTCAGGATTTTTGAACAGACCGCGTTTGTTGTGCAGTGGCGGAAGAAGAATGTTCTGCGGATTCACCAGAGCATGGGCAACAACATTGTGAGAACCTGGAGTAAGTCCACTTCTTGCAGGCCAGTCACGTTGCATGTAGTGCTGCTTGTCTGCTTGACTATCCCACAGACAGAGGAAACATGCCATGTACCACCAGATGAAAAAGAAATTTAATTGTGAAAAAATATATGTAAAAAAACACGGACATATACTCTTTTCCTTTGCGTCACGGCGGACATTTAAATGGCAGGCGAGCACGTGGGTGTATTTAAATGCATCGTAAGGGCATTAAAACTGACCGAAATCTTTTCTGTGAGGCTTGCCAATGTCTCGGATGATTTTTTTAATGAACGAATATGAGGACCCCATTTTGAGCGAAAAATACCAATATTTTACCTGAATCTCCGCTTAAAATGCTATAGCACAAAATTCTGACCTGATTGAGCAAAATGGATAACATTTTTGGGATCAGCATGCAAAATACACCCAGAAAAGCTTAATAATACACAAACCTCAAAAAATATGCAGGGCAGTGTAATTGATAAATAAGCTTCGTGTCTTTAAATATAGTATTAACCGGGTTTTGACCCAATAATCTTGCTCGAAATCGTCAAGAAATTGACGATCACGATCGTCAATAAATATGCTTCAAAAATTTGCTCGAATTTCTGGAAAATTGCTCGAAATAACTTCGGCAAGAAATTACTAAGAAATGCGCCCGTGTGACCACTGCTTTGAGAATTGTATGTTATCCTCATGGCATTGGAAAAACACACGCACCATACACAGTCACACACACACAATCACATACACACCATACATACACTCACCATACAAACACCATACATCCACACACCATACACATACACCATACATACACAAACCATACTCACAACCATACACACACAAACACACCATACACACACACACCCTATACATACACACACACACACACACCATACATACACACACACACACACCATATACACACACACACACATACATACACACATAACATACACACACACACACCATACATACACACACACCATACATATACACACACACACACACACACACACACACACCATACATACACACATACCATACATACACACATACCATACACACACACATACCATACATACACACACCATACACACACCATACACACACACCATACACACACACACACCATACACACACACACACCATACACACACACACACCATACACACACACACCATACACACACACACACACACACTCACACATACCATGCATACACATATATGATAGCTGCTTTGATATCACACAAATTGTTTTAATTAAGTTTTTGAACTCTTAAGTGGCAGGGTTTGATGTAAAAACACTTCTTGGCATTTTCTGTTTATTTAGTAGCAGGTATACACACAGAAATAATCTGAGAAAGTAAATTATGAATTCTCTCCAGGGAAGTGTTGTGAATATCACCTTGAGATAACACTTCTGTTAGGTGTGAACTTCTCTGTCTAGTGAGATGGAGTCAACTGCTCCTCTCTGGGCAGTGGTAGCGAGCGAGCGGTGTTTACTGAATCAGCTGACCCTAGCTCGACCTTTTGAGAGATGCAAGCCAAGTGATCTAGAGTCGTGAATCACTTGGTGAATAACTTGGTGTTATTCATTTGGGTGAATATTTGTATAAATCAAAGGTGCTGTTACACACACAAAACATGTGGCACACCACCCACACACAGTTTCTGAGAAGGAGTTATAAATAAGAACAAAATTATCTTCCTTTCACCCCATTGGTCAACTTATCCAGAGATACGAGTGTTGATAACCAGAAACAAGGAAATATAGTTTGGTTGGGATCTGAGCCATACGGGGATGATGGTGGGGCCGAGAAGCCAAATGTTGACAATATACACAAAACATAACAATTTAGCTTCTCATATATTCCTTTCTTTTCCCACATTAGTTATATACATTTATTATATAAATCTGAGTATTCAAATTATTTTAACAGCGTCAGAATGGTTTAGAAGTTATAACGTTAGTCATATAAAATGATTATAAAATGAACCTTTACTGAGACAAAAATCAAGGATTCTGCTCATATATGAATTGATCATTGTGGCCGGGGACCCAGCACCCCACTGTGACAGATGCTGACAGTGAGACAAACTTTGATCGAATGCTGTAAATCTTCTGCAGTTTGAGATTATATTTAACGAAGTCTTAACTGGGAAAATGTTGTGTGGCTTTTGTTATGGGGTAAGTTCTGGCGTGAATATTAAGATTATTTTTGGTGGCTATTATTTTTATCCGCCTGGTACAAATATTTATTAATTTATATTGTAAGTTATGTCTTGATAGTCGATGTAATGTAACAATTTATTTTTTGTGTTAATGTTCATATAGATTGGTTCAGTGTTGCGGTTCTGACTCGTCAACGATGTTATTAAGCTGTTGAGTACATACTGCTGGTGAAACAATGTTATATTAACAACACGACAGACAAGTACTATAAGACCTTAACATTTAACAATAATTCAGCCTTAATTTAAGTTTTTCACCAACTTAAGACACATAACCCAGCAGGTAGTGAGACGGGCAACATAACGCGGGATATCGTGGCTTCACCAAGTGGTTCTCCTCAACATGGACGCAAACATCAGATGGACAAATAAACAGAAGAATCCCGGATATATATTCATTTATTCTACAAAAAGTTATGTAAACGAGTGTTAAATACGTTTAAGTAATAACAGTTTACGAAGCTGAAGTCGAGATATTGGAAGATGAAGGGAAGGTGTGATATCTGAAAAGGATCACACATAGTAAATCCTCGCTTATGATCACATATTTTAAAGCAATTAAATTCTCACTTAACTATCACATAATCCATCTCTAAACCTTCATTCAATTGGGTTACTTCGACACTTGAGATAATTCTTGAAATAAACCTGCAAGAAATCCAGTAAGAAAAAATTTTCATCATCCTGTGAAGGATGATTGCAAATAAATGTTTTTATCTAAGATTTTTCTTCGTTTTCGTCACCCATTTCATCAATCAATATCTGTAATTCAGTTTATATGTTCGACTAATAACCTTGATGTAAGCGTATTCTTGATGGTCTCCGGGAAGCTGTGTTAATAACAGGACTAATATACTACATACCAATAAGGCCGGACCTGCCACTTACACGTCGGTGACAGAATGTAATAAAGGGAACAACTGAGAGATGGGTGTTGTAGGGAGGGTTGTGTTGTGTTGTGTTGTAGGGAGGGTTGTGTTGTGTTGTATGGAGGGTTGTGTTGTGTTGTAGGGAGGGTTGTGTTGTGTTGTAGGGAGGGTTGTGTTGTGTTGTAGGAAGGGTTGTGTTGTGTTGTAGGGAGGGTTGTGTTGTGTTGTAGGGAGAATTGTGTTGTGCTGTAGGAAGACTTGTACTGTGTTGGAAGGAGAGTTCTGTCAGCTTATCACAGTGTTACATGACCAGTACGTATATGGTAACAAGGACAGTACGTGCAGTATATTGTCACAAGGACAGTACATCCGGTTACAAGGACGCCACGTACACACACAGAGCAAGTTACGTACACTTCGGTCATTGAAAAATTTAGTTTTGTAGCTAATTTGAGTTATGCCCGATGGACTGTCTTCACTAATGTCATCTTAACTACAAATATAAAAATATTAGTTAAGCGATGAATGAGAGTCAAATTTATCAGAGTTACGACATACACAACACATCACAATCATCAGCACAACGGAAGCCGTCCTATGATTTAACTTATATTTAATGTTAATTAACACTATTGTTCAGGGAGGTTGTAAATTATTAGTCACTTTGTTTTTGTTGTTGTTTTCGATGCTAATTGGAATTTTGAGGTACTATACATACAGGGTAAACTTACAATACCTGCCTGAGTACAGCAGTGAGACAATACACCTGGCCGCATATTTTGTTATTCACACCTGCGTGAGGGACATTCAAGCGTTTGTGTTTAGTTCTATACGTGGGAATTGACTTAGCTACTGAGTGCAAAAGTGTGGATACAATAAACTATCCGCTGTATGTGGCAAAATTCAAAATTCAAATTCAAGGCTTCACTCACACACACACACACACACACACACACACACACACACACACACACACACACACACAGGTGAATAAACCATAAATATGTTATATGGAACATAAATATAACTTCCCAAATCAGTCTCATATACTTCCTCACCGCGGCCTGAAGAATTAGTACAACCGTAATGTTCTGTCAGGGCTCAGGTCGAGGTTCATCCGTACTGATCATCTATATATATATATGTGTGTGTGGTGGTGCGTGTGTGTGTGTAGTGTAGTGTAGTGTGCTGTGTAGTGAAGATGGCGGGGATCCGCTTTTGAATTTTGCCACATACAGCGGCTAGTGTAGTGCACCCATATTCATCCTGTGAGCGGCAGCACAAAACGATTAAAGTTAAGGAGTAGAGGTCACCAAGGGTGTGTGTGACGGACCCCAGGGGTCAGGATATTATGGTATTGAATGTTAAAAAATGTATTTCCAATACATTATTTGTTTAGATCTGTACATGAGTCATCTTTACAAAGTTGGGTAGTAAGTGACTAAGTGACTCACTCAGAGATCCACTTTTAACGGATAGGAGTCGTTCTTGAAGCTGGTCTGTTAAGTACTTATGGAGATGGGGTCTTGCTTAATAATTCGCTATCAGTTGAAATGATAAATGCCTGTAAATATTATTATTTTCTTACACAACGACTAATAATTGTGCTAAAATAAATCTTAAAGCATTTGAAAAAAGATACTCAGATATATCCTGTATATTATTTTCACCGCCGTTTCCGTAAAGTGGCTAGCAAACAACTCCAGCTGTAAGCAAACAACTCCAGCACAATGATGACAAAACAATACAAGCAGGTGCAGCGATCAGTGTAGGTAACAATACTGAACTCTATACAATTCATACGAAGACTTTTTTAACATCAATAATAATGAACTTCAATTTAACAACACTTACCAATTAATATTTTCGGAGTTTGTTGTGAGGCTTATCACCGCTGCCTCGGTCCTACAGTACTGGCAGCGGTGGGAGACAGCAGCTAATACTGTCTTAAGATCAACACTTATTATGACTGTAGTATTAATGATGAGGGAGAATAACATCTTGGTGGTCTATAAGCATAAGTGGGGAGCCATTTAGATAGTAAAGGTTGGGAGGTGAGGAGAGGGAGACGTGAGGGAGAGGTAAGGATAAGGGAGATGAACAGAGGTGAGGGGGAAGGAAGAGGTGAGGGGGAAGGAAGAGGTAAGGGTGAGGGAGAGAGTAAGTAATGGGGAAGAAGAAGTAAGGGGAAGATGAGGTACTGGGGAGGAAGATGTAAGGGAGAGAGTGGGTATTGGGGAGGAAGAAGTAAGGGAGAGAGTGGGTATTGGGGAGGAAGATGTAAGGGAGAGGGGTGTTGGAGGAAGATGCAAGGGAGAGAGTGGGTATTGGGGAGGAAGATGTAAGGGAGAGAGGGGGTGTTGGGGAGGAAGATGTAAGGAGAGTGGGTGTGGGGAAAGATGTAAGGGAGAGAGTGGGTATTGGGGAGGAAGAAGTAAGGGAGAGAGTGGGTATTGGGGAGGAAGATGTAAGGGGGAAGAAGGGAGGTGAGGGAGAGGTTGCTTCATTACACACATCACACATCACTACCCCGTTATTGTGTTTGCTCTTCACTCCAGTTCCGTGTACACAGCAAGTCACATCCACCCAACACCTGGCCTCCCACACACCCAAGGTCTATAGAAGAGGTCATCCCAAACCTGACCCAAATCGCGACCCAGGTCGTGCGTAACGTCACTGGGTAGAGAGGTCGAGACACTACCCCTCAGTTGGCTGCAGCCACAACTGTGAAAACTGGTGTCCTCAGTCACATAATGCCCGCTAACTGTGTTGTGTTTGGGTGTAATTCTTGGTTCAAACAAGAGGGGAATATACACTTCCATACACGTCCTAAAGATGAAGAACTAAGATACAGTGGGTTAAGCTCTTCAAGAGAAAAGACAACATTAATACTGCTAATGGTCAGATATGCTCGGTGGGCATTGAACAGCTGCCAGAGGCTGACAGAAACTGCAGTTCATTGTAAAAGTAGTTTGCTAAATATTGAATATGAATTTTCTATATTTGTCATAACATTTACCATAAATTTAACATTAGAGATTCCGTAAATAATTTCAAAAGCAAATAAATCTCTCTTCTATAGACCTTGGGTGGCCCTAGTGCCAGCCATCCTCGTACACGAGGGGCATCCATTATTGTTACGTCATTAAATATGTTATAAGTATATACTACAGTAAGTATATAATATAAAAGACAAAGAACATCGTAATATATATATTTAGTTTTAGGGTTTATTAAGTTATTTATTACTTGTACTTATTACTGGTATTTGTTTTCCTCTCATCTGTATAGTTTATTGTTGTTTAGAGTAACTTTAGATTTAATTGTTTTTGTTTTGTCGAAACGCTTGGGGAATATTCGTTAAGGTTAGGTTAAGTTAGTTTAAGTTTTCTATTAAACAATTTATTAATACCGAATAGGATGAAGTACATGATCGCCGATGGCCAGTTAGAAGCTTAAAATAATACATAGAAGTTATCGATATCAG
>NW_024722798.1:0-17717 GCF_018991925.1 Homarus americanus | reverse complement strand
GGAGGGGGAGGGGGCGTGACGTAGGTACCGGGACGGGGAGGGGTGGCGTGAGTTAGGTACGAGGAGGGGGAGTGGGGCGTGAGGTAGGTTCTGGGAGCGGGAGGGGTGGCGTGATGCCATATGAAAAATGTATATATATACTGATGTTATAGTTATCTCGGTCAGACTGTAACATTTACTCGCCAAAACCCAAGACCCCTTGACAAGACCTCCACCATCACCTGCCCATTTAAGACTCATCCTGCCTGGAAGACGGTCCTCAAAGTCTAAAACGTGCAGAAGATCTTGTAGTTAGTGTCTTGCTCGGCCTTCTGGAGCCAGGGAGGAGAATGCTAGCTAATTAACAGACCTCCTGGGACTTACACCAGCAAACTAATGGACACTTCCGGAGAGAGAGAGAGAGAGATAGATCACGTCAAGGATGGTGTGAATAATATTGTGTTTAAAGTATTCACATATCACTTAACATATGTATTGTTGATGGTTATATAAAAAATTTGCCAAGAATCAAGTTATTTTCACTGTTCAGGAAGTTGAGTTTAACTATTTCAATCTTAAGCATTTGATAGTAAACTGTTAAACACATTCGTCAATTCGCTTAGAGAGAAAAGAAGAGGAAGAAAGAAGTGAGAGAGTTAGTCTTTCTCCTAACAAGGTTCGCTTCTGTCTCGTGAAGGTGTTAAGTTACATGCTGGGGGGGAGGGAGAGACCCGTCCTGCGTCTGTTTGTTGGTTCATCCTGTATGTCTGTTTTCGACGAGGGTAACTTAAGACAATGGCTACCAGAATAATATATTAACCTCGACACAAAACTTCAAGCTTCATTCATTTTGTTTTAATTTACAGGATGGAAAAGTGATTTGTCAGAGTAAAACTTGTGTTGACATAAAAGGGAATATATTTACCTTGTCGCCGAATGGGAGAGAAGACCGTGTGCAAGTTTCATTCGCGCGTACGCAAATCTCTCTCTCTCTCTCTCTCTCTCTCTCTCTCTCTCTCTCTCTCCAACGCCTAGCCCCGCGTCTCAACCCTCTCACAACCTGCCAGGCCTGACTTTGTACACCTGGCCGAGTCAGTCACCATTACTCAGGTGTTGTGTGTCGCTTCTGCTGCTGGACTGTTTCACTAACACTCTCAACTGCCTCACAACTTGCTGCCGCGTCTTGAAACTTGTGAAATGATGGTCCCCCCGCTCTCTCTCTCTCTGCCCTTTTTAATTTTCTTCTTGTTTCTCTTAATTATCACATCATCTTTTTTATTCAGTTTCTTCTAATTCTCTCTTTCCATTAATTGTGGAGAGAGAGACAGAGTGTGTGTGTGATGACCACTAATAATAACTCGTTATCGCCAACTCTCCACTGTCAGGTGGCCAATCTACCTCCTCTCAATTACTACTCTTGATGTTCAGTCTGGTAAAAAACACTTTCCCAGCCAATCACAATCTATTATGCTGCTGTGTGTGTGTGTGTGTGTGTGTGAACAAAACAATATTAAGTACACCAGGCCAACAGTCTGCTTCACCATCCATTTAGAGCTTAGCGGATAGAGTTGGTGTGATCAGCAGAATGTGTTACTGAGGGCAGCACCAGGCGGGACACAGTGTTTGGCAGACAACATTACCTGGTGGTCATTATGATCATCACAGATAATCCAGGAAATCCCTTTACAAGTCGAGAGCATTATGTTTCATCGGATTTATTTCTCACAGGGGATTATGTGAAATGTGTAAAAATGCCATAATGTCTATCTATCTATCTATCTATCTATCTATCTATCTATCTATATATATATATATATATATATATATATATATATATATATATATATATATATATATATATATATATATATATATATATATATATATATATATATATATATATATATATATATATATATATATATATATATATATATATATATATATATATATCAGGTTGACAACCCTTTATCCGAAATTCCAAAAACCGAAAAGCTCTAAAAACCGAAAGTTTTTTTGTGGGTCATTGTTTTTTGTTTTTGTTTTTTCAGGGATTATTAGCCCACCCAGGCATAGATCACTGACCCACATCGGGGCCTGGGGGGGGGCGAAAATTAAATAGTAATAATAATTATAATAATAATAATAATTATTCATAGTAAATAAAAAATTTAATAAAAATACACCAAAATACAATAATAATGATTACAATAATAATAATAAAATATAATAATAAAATGAATAATAATAATACTGAAATAATAAAATAATAATAATACAGTAAAGAAATACAAGAATGAAAAAAAGATCAAAAGTGAGAAACATGACCTAGACCTATGAATTGATATTATTATTATAATTTTTATTTTATTTTCGATCCCCCAGGCCCCAATGTGGGTCAGTGATCTATGCCCGGGTGGGCTAATACACATTAAAAAAAAAAACCCTAACCATTCTGAAAACCGAAAAATTCAGAAAACCGAAATGCCTCTGGCCACAAGGATTTCTGATAAAGGATTGTCAACCTGTATATATATATATATATATATATATATATATATATATATATATATATATATATATATATATATATATATATATATATATATATGCACATTGTGGAACCCTGTATGGTTAATCAAGAAAGACGAGGAAACAGTAAATATTAGATGTGAGCGATTATTTGAGTCGTGAGGTTTTATTACTTGCGTGTTGACACTGGCTGTGAACTGTTGGGAGTCAGAGTTAGAAATAAATATGGATTCAGGAAATGGTTCCATTTATGACTTGTCGAATGATAAAAAAGGAGCTGAAGAACCTGTAAAAAATTTCCTGTAACTTTACATATAGTTCTCTTAAGCTGTGTATTGCCTCTGTGTGTTATGGTAGTTCTCCTCACAGCAGTGAACAAAAGGGTGAATAAAATTGGCTGGAAAAGAGCTTGTCATAAATGATTTCTGACAAGAGACTGGTATAAATCATGATATAAATGTCAAAACTGTCATCATGAAATCACAAACGTTACAAAAATTAAATACAAGTGAAAACCATGAAAATACCATTGACTAAAGCTGTTTCAAGTTAAGTTCTTATGCAGCATTGTGTTTAGGTCAGATATGGAAAACTAAAACTAAAATAAAGCTTCAATTTATATGTTGGCAGGAAACAATATTATCTATTATACTCGACACAGCTTACTTTAACAGTTCTTACCTCTACATGGTGAATATGTCTGCATACATCAATAGCATATAATGACAAATATATTGTATAAGATAACTTTGACAAACAACCTGATTAATATTATACAATGATAGTAAAACCTTTTGGGTTTTTGACACATTAACACCTTTATAATGTATGTCCAAACCTGAACACTTATTAGAGTCATTGTGTATACCTGTGATTATTAATTATATTCATTAGCCAGGTATGTGTACAGTAAGGATGTAATCAGCCAACTTATTGCAGCAAAGTTCTACACAGATGATCAATATAGGATCACAACATGTTATATACTGTAGTTAAATATAGCGCCAAGCGGCAATTACACCCCATAATTAACACGCATTATAAAGGAGAATTTCAACATGAATATTCATCATATTACAAAGGATTAATGAATATGTAAAATAAAATACACAACTCTGATGAATTAATAGTTTAGTGGTATTGGTTCAGTGTAGAACGTTACAACACTCATTTAAGAACAATGTTCATTCACTTCAGGTCATTGAAGAACATTATGTAACTCAAGTGATGAACAATATTTAACTTAATTGTAGAACAATGTACAATTGTGTAGAACGATGTATAACTCAGTGTAAAAGAGAATAACAACCGAGAACGTGTTGGCAGATCACAGTTAGGCCTGGAAGTGACCTTTATGGTGAAATTTAAAATGAAATTATATTGTATACAGTTCCAATACAACCTAACCTAACCCAACCTAACCTAACCTAACCTAACCTAATCTAATCTTTGTTAAGGTTTAGGATTACGTTCAATCTTACGTTTTCTAGGTAATTTAAATTAGGTTAGGTTAGGTTGATCCAGCTGGCAAGAGATTATAGTGAGTGTTTACTTAACTGATTGATCTGCCCAGCGAGCGTTGTTTGTGATTGTTAACATTAGTGAAAGGAACATTACCAGTGTCTGGGATGGTAAACACACCCAGCTGTTTGTCTCACGTAAACAGACACAACGTGTACCTGGGCTAAGGAGGGTAAACCACACAGACGATATCGTGATGTAAACAAACTCTCTACTCCTGCTGGTGAACATAACTCTTGTGTTACCTGGCCTGAGCACGACTGATGAGTACCATTATGAATACCGCTATAAGACTTGGGTGGTGAGAGTAGTTTTATCTTAAACCAAAAGGATTTAAACCATGATATGATGAGGTTCGTATATTCTTGTAAGAGTCACGATTCTTACTTTTTCTGGGTCGACTCATCTGCTTCGTCCCCTCGACCTCTGTCTCATTAGTTCCCAATATTAAATCTCTTCTCTGGCGACCACCACAACATTCCTGGAGTAGAATTCTTTGTACAGCACACAACAGTTTTTCACTTGATGCACAAGAACAAGAAGAAAAGTTAATTAACCACAAGGTGTTAATGGTGTTAGTGTTGTTTTCGTGGTGCTTGTTTACATTGTGATGGTGAGGTCATAGGTCACAGTGCTGCAATAGTGATATAAACAACCGTCTAACAGTTTATTGGATTATTAAATATATTTGACCTATAATAGAGTATTATGGGTCATACTTCACGTCTCAACCTTGATCAGTTTCCTCCCACAGTGTCTGACTTAAGCCAATTATTTCCTGATGATCCCTTAATAACGAGGCTGATGACCTGTTAAAGGATAAGAAACATTTATGTAGACATTATGTAGACACGTTATGTGTATGTATGTAGCCGGAGCGCTGCTGCAGGCTTATGTCCCCGCTGATAGAGATTACAACACCGTACGTGTTTATGTACAAGTTTATTAAACTGAATTATTGTTTTGTATACTAGTGCAGACGGGAGGGGGGGAGCACGTGGGGTAAGTGGCTCTTCTTTTTTTCAGTTATCTTCTTGAGTCACACAGGTGGGAGGGGGAGGGGGACTGTGTGTGTTAGTAGAGGGTTAGTAAATATCCCTTGACGAAAAAATTCCCGATCTAGTCTTCCTCTTCTAACTCTTACGACAAGCAAGACAGCGAAGAAAATATCATAACAAAAGAACAGAGGAACGCCCATGCATGCGTAGTGTCAACAAAGGCTGTAAGAGACTGCTCCTTAAAATTCGTATTTCTGACGAATTCAGCGAGTCTACCAATCCCAGCCTGTGCAGACAACTATAGTAAGACCCAGTTATCAGCACAGTGGCATATTTTTTTTTTTTACTTTTGGACTTGGTCATTTTTTGGGGATAAAACATCTGGTCCTACCACCCCATCCCTCTGAGCAAAGTTTTTCAAGTTTGCACATGCGCAATGTGATAGTGTGACGTAGCAGTGACGTCATTACCACTCCACCTGACTGCAGTGTTGCCAACGTGCCCTATGCCCGCCGTTAAACGCTCCCGTTCGTTGGAAACGGCGGCAGTGGGCGACAGTGATGCTGACGACTTTCTTCTTGAAGACATGTCAAAGAAGAAGCAGAAACCTCAGAAGTCAGGGTCTCCAGCAGGGGCCACGGCTCCCCCTTGCACCCCTTCTGGGGCTGTAGAGGGTGGACTCCTCCTGTCATCGGGGTCCCCAAGTGAGCTTACATGTGGCTCAATGACCGACCCTCCACCGACGATGGACATAGGGGATTCCCTTTGTCTCCCTGCCCCGTCGCGCCTTCGTCGTCTCGCCTTTCCTCGGGACTTGCCTCTGAGCACACGGGCGATCTGGTTCTTCCGTCACTGCTCTCCACTTCAGGACTCAACACTTCGCCTCCGCCGAGGTCCCACAGCCGTGATAGTCACCACACAAATGGACGAGACGGTACGCCTGCTCACTCAGGTGGGCTTTCCTGCTCCCCAGGGGGAGGTGATGCTGAAGTTCACCACCATCACCCCAGAAACTCGTCGTACCAAGGTAATGGTTCGCCACGTACCCTGGGAGATCCCTATCGACGATCTTCGCCCTCTTCTCCCACAACTACTGGACATGGAACGCCGCATCAACCCGGTCTCCAAACGTCCATCCAACGAACTCATCGGCTGGTGGGTGGGCCCCCTCCCTCCGAAGGTGAATGTAGGACCAATTCACAACTGTCCTCTCGACCGATTTATCGGAACCTCAAAAATCTGTGGTTGCTGCCAATCGTGGAAACACCGCACCTGGGAGTCACCGAGGATGGTCGCCTGCGGTTTCTGTGCAGGTCCTCACGAAACAGTGGAATGCAAATCGAAAATTCAGAACAAAATCCCAGTTATTCCACGGTGTGTCAATTGCCATGGCAGTCACCACGCCTGGAATGCCAATTGCCCACAGCGTCCTGGCACTCGCCCGGGGAAAACTTACCTTGTACCACCGCCCTCGTCTCTGACGAAGCCCCTGTCAACCAAATCTCACTCCTATCCACCACCGCCTCTTCCATCCACCAAGGATTTCCCATTGATCTCCTCTCCTCTACCATCCCCCCTATCACCCCTACCACCCATCCTTTCTCCCCTCCCTCCCTCTCCCTACCATTCTTGGAACAAGGTCGTTGCCGGCCCTACCACACAGTCACCACCATCTCCTGCCCACCCGGACCCCCACTGTCTCTCACCAGCACCACCACCTCTTACTCAACTGAACCCTCACCGTCCCTCTCCGTCGCTACCACCACTACCACATGCCCAGTCGGGCCCTCGGCAATCCTCGCCACCACCTCCAGCTCCTGTACAGGTACACCAAGTTGGTTCTATGGAAACAATCACTCTCCGTCTGGATCGCCACTCCAAGCAAATCAACCTTCTCTCTGCCCAGCTCGACTTGTTTGTGAAAACAATTGCGACATTGCAGAGGCAACAACAACTCATTCTGGACACCCTGACCCAACAGGGGCGCACTTTGCAAGCCCTGATGACCCGCCTCCTTCCATCTCCCGAGATGGAGGATCCATCCCTTGCTCTCCCACTCCTCCCTCTCCATTTTTCTCAACAGAATTTGGTACCTCCTCTGGAGCCCTGTCTAGCCCCTCCGACTCATCTCACACCGGAGGCCGTTCCCTCCTCTTCTTACAATGGAACATCCAGGGACTTAGACCTCGCCGGACAGACCTCGCCCAGTTTGTGCTCTCCCATCAAGTAGATGTTGCTCTACTTCAGGAAACCATCACAGACGATGTTACTCCACTCCGCCTCTCTGTCTATACTGTTTACACCCTGCCTCGGTACCGTGGGTAGGCTCGTGGCCTCCTCACCCTTGTGCGTAACACCATTCCATCTGTTCGTCTCCCTTCACCTGACTCACATGGACCCCAGTCTGAATTACTTTCTGTCTCCCTTACTCTTGATGACCGGACCCTTCGTGTAGTCAATGTTCATTTCAAGAGTGATTCTCTGGACCCTCAGGTTCTTCACGACCTCCATGATGGGATTCCCACTATTGTTCTTGGCGACTTTAATGCCCGCCATCCCACTCTTACTCCGGATCATCCCACGCCATGTACCCTTAACGGATCACATCTCTCACAGTTTCTTAATGGAGATGATGATGTTCGCTTTCTTTGTCCTGACGATCCTACTCGCCTCCCCCATAGTTTCCTTTATGTTGGCTTACTATTGAACGGTCATACCTCCTTTCATCCTACCGTCTGCACCGAGCCTGCTCTGTATAGTGACCATCTTGCCGTTACTACCCATCTCAGGCTCTCCTTCTCTGCCCCGACATCAGCTCCTTATCGATCCATTCGCCTTCGTCTCACACAAGATGCTGTTCCTTCCTTTACCTTTCTACCTGGGCGGATTCCTATGTTGTCCCCCAGTCCCTTGACTCTTACAGCGCTGATTTTATTAATGCCGTGTATGACTCTGTCAATCGCGCTACCCCTCCACGCCCTCCCCGTCACCCCAGAAGTGCCACCAACTACTGGTATCGTATTCCTGCCATGAGACATCTCCGGCAGGTAACCCGTGATCTGCACTCTGCCATACGGAGGTCTCGGTCTCCAGAGGACTGGGAAGACTTCAAAAATTGGTGATCCTTTGCAACTCAGGAGCGCCGTCGGATACGTGAGGCAGACTGGCTATCCTTCACGGGGTCTCTATCGTTCCAGTCGTCACCCTCTTATGTATGGAATCGGATTAATGCTATACGGGGTACTCGACGGAGGCCTCCTCCCCACTCTGACCCCGCCTCCCTTGCTTGCTCTTTAATGGAGGACTGGGCATGAGCTTCCTCCCCTGAGGCACTTCCAGATCCAATGCAGGAGGCAGTACAGGCTCGCATCGATGCGTCTGAGCCTGTTGTTCGTGCTGCTCTTACCTCCCCTGCCCCCACTGATCATCCCATCACACAGTTCGAGCTTGACAGTGCTCGTCGCTTTAGAAAAGACACCTCTCCTGGGGATGATTAGATAACCTACTCCGTCCTCAACGCCTGTACTAATATTCCTAACGGCCCCTTGCTTGCTCTCTACAATATGTCTTATGAACATGGGGTTCTCCCGTCCAACTGGAAAAATGCCACTATTATCCCCATCCCTAAGCCGGGAGATCCTGGGAAATATCGACCCATTAGTCTTACCTCCTGTGTTTGCAAGATGATGGAGAGGATACTCCATCGTCGCCTTCTTCACACCATAGGCGGCTTCCACAACTCCCTCAATGGTTTCATTCAACATCGCAGCACAGCACACTCCATTGCTTCCTTTTGTTGCAATCAGACTGCCCGCATCTCCGTCTTCCTTGATATCAAGGGAGCCTTTGATACGGCTCAGCCTGCCCTCATTTTAGTTGAACTTGCGCGGTTAGGGGTTAAAGGGAGACTTCTACAATGGATCGCCTCTTACCTCACCGGACGTCAGGCCCGGGTTCGCGTTGAAGGCTCTATGTCTCCTGTTCAAGAAATGAACCTAGGCACCCCTCAAGGTGGAGTCCTGAGTCCCACCTTGTTTAACACTCTCATGCACTCCATTGCATCTCTCCCGTGGCCGACAGAAGTTGTCCACTCAGGATATGCCTACGATGTCCTCCTCCAAGCCCCTGACTACCTCAGCATGCAGGAAGCCCTTGATCTGGTCTCCAGAGAGTGTGATTCACTTGGTTTCCTTCTTTCAACTGCAAAAACAAAAGCCATGTGGCACGGTCGTGTTGTACCTCCACCCCTTCTCTTATCAGGAACGCCCTTGGACTGGGTTAATGAGACAAAATACCTGGGTGTGTATGTAACTCGCACACGTTGTCAGATCCCTGAAGTCCGCTATCTTCGAGACATGCTTTCGGCGTCTCGCTCCCCTCTCTACCATGTGCAGGGGTTCCCTTGGTGCCACCATCCCTGTACTTCTCACCATGTACAAGTCCATTGTCCGTTCCTGTGTCGACTACGCCACCCCTGCCCTCGTCAACATTAGTCGGACTGCTGTCAACCGTCTCGAAGTTATCCAGAGGAAAGCTGCTCGTATCATCCTTGGGGCTCCTCAGTGGACACGCTCTACTTCTCTATATACCGAACTTGGTCTTTCCCCCTTACAGGATCGTGTCCAGGAGTTTTACCTAAAAACTGCCGTTTCCATTCTACGGGATCCTCGGGGCGACTATGTCCAAACCAACTTGACTCCTGCTGTCCGAGACCGACCTCCATCTAGAAGACAGTGACGAGGGTCACTCATCCGAGCCCTTCAGGAACACGACCTCCTGCCTGATATTGTTGTCACCCCTGCTGTTGGTTCGTCTCCTCCCTGGCTGGATTTTCAACCTAAAGTGATTGCCCTCGGTGGACCGCTCCCGAAATCCCAGGTGAATCCTGTTATTCTCTGCAAATACCACCTCTCCAGGATCGCCCACTGGTCCCCAGGTAGGGTCGTCCACTACACTGATGGTTCTGTTGACCCCGCTACAGGTAGGGCCGGGGCTGGTGTCTACATCTCCCGTCCTGATGCCCCTGAGCCTATCAAACTGTCTCTCAGAGTTTCTGACGGGGCATCCTCCACTCAGGCTGAACTAATAGCCCTCCTTGCTGCCCTTCTCGCTGAGGAAGAAGCAGATGGTTTCTGCCCCTTGCTTGTCTGCTGCGATTCCAGGTCTGCTCTCGACGGGATCGCATTTGGATCAGGGAAAAATAAGGACCTCATCCTCCGAATACGAGGATTAACATCCACACTTTAGGATACAGGCCGTCCTGTGACATTCCTATGGATACCCAGTCATGTCGGTATCTTGGGGAATGAGGCAGCAGATGGCCTTGCCAAGACAAGCTGCAACAAGGCCACACCTGACTACGTTGTTCCTCGAACACTTTTACAGATTTGGACCCAAATTCGCCGCAAACAGAGAGAAGCTCGGGGAGCAGCCATCCCCCTGGACTCCCCGCCCACCTGGTACGATGTCCTCCATAAACTTCTTGACCTCTCGTACGTCTATGGGGAAGGGTCGCGGAAAGGGGACGTGATTGCTGCCCGTATCATCATTGGGTATGACTTTGCTTGGGAGATTGGTATCCACGCATCCCCTGAGCAACGCTCTTGTGCATTATGCAGAAGACCCGACAGCAGCACCCTTATCCACTACCACCTGAGACGTCCCCACACACAACGCTTCCGTGACGCCTGCTGGACCACCACTCCACGACCCCCTGACGGTAACTCGATGATCCTCCCCATACTGGCCAGATATTTTGTAAATATCATTGATTATGTGTTAAAAGAATATCCTTCCTTTCTTAGGCTTTAGTAAGCCCCTTTATAATATTTATACTGTATATACTTGTCACACTTGCCAGATGCTTCTGGTGTTATTGTACAGGGGTACCTAGTGACAGTACTAGGATCCCGCTTCCTCTATCAAGGAATAAACAATTGAAATTGAAATTTAAAATTGAATAATGGCAGGTTGAGGGAGAGGGCGATGTATTGTACAGAACTAAACAAATATTTTTTTGGAAATACATATTTTTTAACATTCAGTGCCATAATATTCTGACTTCTACTGTTTAACTATAATCTGCCTACGCTACCGTTCACGGGATGAATATGGGTGCACAATAAACTAGCCGCTGTATGTGGCAAAATTCAAAAGCGGATCCCCGCCTTTTTATTACATACTAGGAAACATCTCACACTCACACACACGTATAGATGATCAGTAAGGAGGAGCCTCGACCTGAGCCCTGACAGAACGTTACAGGTGTACTATTTCGTCAGGCCGCGGTTAGGAAGTATATGAGAGTGATTTTGGAAGTTATATTTATGTTCCATATAACATATTTATGGTTTATGTGTGTGTGTGTGCGTGTGTGTGTGTGTGTCTGTCTGTCTGTCTGTCTGTAATTATCTTAGCTTATGTTTGGTTAGTTATTAGTTGGAGTAAGTTGTCGTGGAGATTTTTCAGGTTAGGTTAGATTAGATTAGGTTAGGTTGTGTTAGATTAGGTTAGTTATTAGTTGGAGTAAGCTGGAGTTAAGATTCTTCTGGATATACAAAACACTAAAGTTATTATCCAGCGTAATCCTCCCACACACCCCAGCAAAATGATTCACAATGGAGACTGATTAATGAATGCTTGTGTTGTGATAATAATTCCTCTTATTGATTAACGAACTTTAAATAAAATGGAACAAGGTTGAGTGATGGTTGTTGAAATGTTAAGTGGTAGTAGATATAGTGTAAAATAAGTCATTGAGTGATACTGTAGTGTGTAGTACCCAAGTTTGGTTCACTTGTATGTTACTGAGGAAATTATTCAATCAGGTTTTTTTTACAGTGATGATTGGTGTACCTGAAGTTAAAGATCGTTTTTTTTTTCTTTTTTTTATTATAATGGTTGCCCCTCCTGTAATGAGAATGGACAGGCCCAAGGGCCACCTAGGCGTGAATTTGTTTAAGGTGTTGAAGCTGTCGCCAACACAACAACCACACCCTGAGTTAATGAGCTGAGTGACCCAGTGTCAAGGAATAGTCCGTGGCCAACTGCACTGGCTAACCATTACCCCGTAACACGACGCGCGAATCGATTAACATCCAGGTCCCCAATTACTGTTGGGTAGACAGAGGTAAATGACGCAAAGGAACTTGCTCATGGTCTCACCCTGCCCGGAAATGGAACCCGGGTTCATTCGCTTGCGAGGCGAGCAAGCTGACAATTACATCCGTGTGTCGCCAACGTACACACACACACACACACACACACCACCGAAGGGTCAAGACGTACCTGGCACTCCTCTCGGAGCAGCCAGGTCAACTGTTAAGTTAGCCCATACCAATTCCCTCCCCTGAACCCTCCTCCCCACCGGAATATCAACAAGTTCTCGCCAGAAGTTACTATTTCATTTAGGAAAGGAATGGAACCAGTGTTAAACAGAGGTAAACAGTGGTGAACAGTGCTTAAGTCAATGAGAACAACTCAACAGTAACAATCGTACCCAAGTTAACCTTTACACAGTGAGGTCCCAGGTACCCAGTGATAACGGCCCGTGAGACCCAACAATCAGCGATGTGTTAATCCGTCTACGATAGGAAGGCCTGGGACTCACTCCTTTCTTGCAATCTGTGGGGAATTACTACACCGTGAGACACCCTTAGCACCATCTATGGGGAATTACTACACCGTAAGGCCCCTCCATAACACCATCTGTGGGGAACTACTACACCACGTAGGGCCCTCATAACACCATATATTGAAGGTTACTACACCACGTGAAGTCCCTCATAACACCATCTGTGAGGAAATTACTACACCACGTGAAGTCCCTCATAACACCATCTGTGAGGGAATTACTACACCACGTCAGGCCCCTCATAGCACCATCTGTGAGGGAGTTACTACACCACATCAGGTCCTCATAGCCACCATCTGTATGATTACTACACCGTGGTACACCATCTGTAGAATTACTACCTACACCACATGCAGAGCCTCAAGATACATCTGTGAGGGAATTACCTGCATTGAGGCCCCTCATAACACCATCATGAGAATACTACACCACGTGGGGCCCATAACACCATCTGTGGGGGAATTACTACACCACGTGGGGCCCTCATAACACCATCTGTGAGAACTTTCACCCGTAGTCCTCTAACACACTGCATCTGGGAACGTTACTACACTTCGTGTTTGCTGTTCAACACCTACAATAATCTGTATGTTCACTGTATGTTCCTTCACCTTTCTCTAATGAAGGCTTTTGTTAAACCACCAATGTATGTAATAAGTCATTTATGTCCAATGTATATTTTCAGCCTTCGGGCTGCAGAACTTTTTCAATAAACCGTTAATTATTATTATTATTATTATTATTACACACACACACGTCTCCTGAAGTAGATATGAGAGAGAGAGAGAGAGAGAGAGAGAGAGAGAGATCTAAGCAGCTTATTATCATCCTACACCAACAGGAAGCGACAGACAGACAGACAGACAGACAGACAGACACATCACAACCACCAAGTTTTTCTCAAATTAACATAATCTCTTGTCGTCGTGTCCGTGTGGCTGTCGTGTTTGTCAATCCAGCAAATTCTCTTCTTTCTTCTCTCATGATTATTTCTTCTTTTATTTAATTTTTTTGTTGATTTTCGTCTTCATTTCTTCATTTAAAATTTTCGTGATTTCTTTCCTTCCCTCTATCCTTCTTTCTTTCCTCGCCATCCTCTTTATTTTCACCCTTCCATCATCTTTATCAATTTTTCAATTTTCCCTGTCTCCTTCCTCCCTTCCTTTTCCTATACTCATCTTTCCTTCAACCTTCCCTCCTTCATAATTCCTGTCCATCTCTCCCTCTATTCCTTCCTTCATCACCATCATATAAAATCATACTCGCTTCCCCCCAAAAAAAAATATTCATCCCAACTTAAAAATTCACGTTTCCTGGCCATTCACGTTTACTACCCTGACCTTACCTTTACTTTGACCTGACCTGACCTCTCCCGAATGATGCCTTATACCTTATACCCAAACGATATATACCCATACACCAAATGAAACTCGAAGAGACTGACTATAATGTGTGTGTGTGGATATTAATCTGTTATCATTCAATCAAAAATTTATAAGGTTTTACAAAGTTGTTTTCATTTTAATGTGGACTGGAGACCCTGTATAATATAAATTGACTAATACTATACTTATGAGTGGGAGTAAACACTAATTCACCTCTCTCTCTCTCTCTCTCTCTCTCTCTCTCTCTCTCTCTCTCTCTCTCTCTCTCTCTCTCTCTCTCTCTCTCTCTCTCCAGTCTATTTCCCTCGTCTACTCTCTCAATAATATCTTTCTCTCAATCTACATCTCTCTCTCTCTCTCTTTCTCTCTCCCAGAATATCAACAGTGAGTAAATATAAATAACCACACGATTTTACAGAATAGGGATATATATGTGTTAGAGAGAGAGAGAGAGAGAGAGAGAGAGAGAGAGAGAGAGAGACTTACCATGGGACCTGATCTATCACTCATTTGAACCTAACCTAACCTAACCTCAACAATGCTTACAGAACCATTCTCCTCCGTTCCCCCCCCACCTCGGCCCCCCAGCCCTTGACTGTAGGAGGAATGGGCGAGATAGGGCAGGAAAGGTCAACTGGGTGAGTATACACAAGGTCAACAGAGGTCAGGAGCCAAGAGGTACAGATCTCCGTGGGTCATGGTGGTCATACTATATAATTGTACTGTAGAAGGTACTCTCTCTCTCTCTCTCTCTCTCTCTCTCTCTCTCAGATAACCCCCAAGTTTGTTATGACTCTTCCTGGACAGTGTATTTTTATCTTCAAATAGGATATGTTATCGTGTATCTCTTGTTAGAACGAGGGAACAAATAATTTATTGAATAATGGCAGGTTGAGGGAGAGGGCGATGTACTGTACAGAACTAAACAAATAATTTTTTGGAAATACATTGTTTTTAACATTCAGTGCCATAATATTCTGACTTCTACTGTTTAACTATAATCTGCCTACGCTACCGTTCACGGGATGAATATGGGTGCACAATAAACTAGCCGCTGTATGTGGCAAAATTCAAAAGCGGATCCCCGCCTTTTTTATTACATACTAGGCAACATCTCACACTCACACACACGTATAGATGATCAGTAAGGAGGAGCCTCGACCTGAGCCCTGACAGAACGTTACAGGTGTACTATTTCGTCAGGCCGCGGTGAGGAAGTATATGAGAGTGATTTTGGAAGTTATATTTATGTTTATGGGTGTGTGTGTGTGTGTGTGTCTGTCTGTAATTATGTTAGCTTATGTTTGGTTAGTTATTAGTTGGAATAAGTTGTCGTGGAGATTTTTCAGGTTAGGTTAGATTAGATTAGGTTAGGTTGTGTTAGATTAGGTTAGTTATGAGTTGGAGTAAGCTGGAGTTAAGATTCTTCTGGATATACAAAACACTAAAGTTATTATCCAGCGTAATCCTCCCACACACCCCAGCAAAATGATTCACAATGGAGACTGATTAATGAATGCTTGTGTTGTCATAATAATTCCTCTTATTGATTAACGAACTTTAAATAAAATGGAACAAGGTTGAGTGATGGTTGTTGAACTGATATAGAAATGTTAAGTGGTAGTAGATATAGTGTAAAATAAGTCATTGAGTGATACTGTAGTTGTGTAGTACCCAAGTTTGGTTCACTTGTATGTTACTGAGGAAATTATTCAATCAGGATTTTTTTACAAGGATGATTGGTGTACCTAAAGTTGATGATCGTTTTATTTATTTTATTTTTTTATTATTATAATGGTTGCCCCTCCTGTAATGAGAATGGCCAGGCCCAAGGGCCACCTGGGCGTGAATTTGTTTAAGGTGTTGAAGCTGTCGCCAACACAACAACCACACCCTGAGTTAATGACCTGAGTGACCCAGTGTCAAGGAATAGTCCGTGGCCAACTGCACTGGCTAACCATTACCCCGTAACACGACGCGCGAATCAATTAACATCCAGGTCCCCAATTACTGTTGGGTAGATAGAGGTAAATGACGCAAAGGAACTTGCTCATGGTCTCACCCTGCCCGGAAATGGAACCCGGGTTCATTCGCTTGCGAGGCGAGCAAGCTGACAATTGCACCGTGTGTCGCCAACGTACACACACACACACACACACGTCGCCTGAAGTAGATATGAGAGAGAGAGAGAGAGAGAGAGAGAGAGAGAGAGAGAGATCTAAGCAGCTTATTATCATCCTACACCAACAGGAAGCGACAGACAGACAGACAGACACATCACAACCACCAAGTTTTTTTCAAATTAACATAATCTCCTGTCGTCGTGTCCGTGTGGCTGTCGTGTTTGTCAATCCAGAAATTTCTCTTCTTTCTTCTCTCATGATTATTTCTTCTTTTATTTAATTATTTTGTTGATTTTCGTCTTCATTTCTTCATTTAAAATTTTCGTGATTTCTTTCCTTCCCTCTATCCTTCTTTCTTTCCTTCCCTCTATCCTTCTTTCTTTCCTCGCCATCCTCTTTATTTTCACACTTCCATCATCTTTATCAGTTTTTCAAATTTCCCTGTCTCCTTCCTCCCTTCCTTTTCCTATTCTCATCTTTCCTTCAACCTTCCCTCCTTCATAATTCCTCTCCATCTCTCCCTCTATTCCTTCCTTCATCACCATCATATAAAATCATACTCGCTTCCCCCCTCCCCTCCCCCCCCCCAAAAAAAAATATTCATCCCAACTTAAAAATTCACGTTTCCTGGCCACTAAGGTCACCTACCCTGACCTTACCTTTACTTTGACCCGATCTGACCTCTCCCGAATGATGCCTTATACCTTATACCCAAACGATATATACCCAATAGGGTGTGTCATAGGAGGGAAGATCAGCTAAAACTAATGGCCCATCACTTTTTTGGTAGATTTTAGTGTATATAAACAGAAAATAATTTCAGTTTCAATATTTTGCAACCTTTTGCTAGATAAATTTTAGCGTGAAATTTATCGAAAATCTAACGTACAGCTGCATTAGTGCATTACAATTAAATAGTGAACATTGCTTTCTGACTTCATTCTTTAACAACCCAACTAACAATATTTTTTTCTGTTTCAGATTCTGATGCATTTATATGTTGATAATATTTGCGATGGCTGCTTGTGTCAGGACGAGGAACCAAAAATCCAGCCATCTCAGTCACTATCTTGGGTCTGGGAGAGAGCTCCTGAAGTCGGAGTTGCCTACATTGAGAGATGCTTTGAGATACGGTGTTTTAATCAGGCAAATCAGTGAAAAGAACCAAAGAACTAACACAAACAAAGACATTGCCAGTGATATGACCAAAGCTGTCTTGGCGCAGTACACTCTGGCTAACGCTCAGTTCAAGCCTCCAGTCATAACAAGTCAGAAGAAGATTATTGAGAGACTGCTAGCCAGTTGGGAAAAGGCAAGAGATATCTCTCTTGGGAGGGAAAACTTGCAGATTAAGGAACAGCTTTGTAAGCAACTGGACCAGTTGGTGACATAATTACTTTTAAGTGCCAATTGTTCTCTGTCCTGAAGTTTGGAGTGTGCGATCAGCTGACTGTAAATCCAGGCCCACATCTCCTTTCTGTTATGGCAGACTGAAGATTCCTGTGATCAACGGCATTTATCAAAGCACAGAAGACTGGCAGTATAG
>NW_024722797.1:0-20933 GCF_018991925.1 Homarus americanus | reverse complement strand
TAGAAGTTACGTACATTGCTAGGTCTACTGGCTCACCTCATATTGTCAGACGTGGCAAGAACAATGCCTCGAGGTCTTCTGGATCACCTCATATTGGCTAACATTGTAGAATTAGGAAACAAGCTCAGTGTTGACACCTGAAACCCACATACCAGTGTATATAAGTTAAATTTTGTCAAGATTATTAAATATATACAGTTTTTTTGGGCCACATATATCAAGATGAATGTCTCACCTTCCTGTAGATACCTAGATATCAACAAACATTTCATAATTAAGGAGATACAGAAGACATGTGAACTCTTTAAACAAGTTCTCTGCTGGGTGGCCTGATGTGGTGTTGGTCAGAATGCTTGCAGGCATTTATCCATGTGTCATACGGTTTTCTTATCTCTGAAATATCTGTAATACTTGGTGTGTTCTCTACTTGGGATTTGAGCTATGCTGGTGCACCCGTATATTGTACAAATAACCATAATTGATACACTGGTCCTGGCCATTGTCTTCAGGTGTGTTTGTATAGTAAAATGTAATTACTATTGACTTCAGAATATTCCCAAATATCAAGTGCACATGGCCTCAAAATGTCCATGATATTAGCCAGATTTCAAACAATTTTCCCCAGCTGGTCACACCGTGTTTGGCATGTTCCCTCACCCACAACTTCTTGGACCCCCCCTTTTGATATTCCTTGATCTGCCTCTGCAATGTTTGAGTTAATGATGTTTAATGAACACTTATACAGTATATGTAAAAACAGTACTTTGTTTTATTAATTACATCTATCAATTGTTGTACACAGTCTCCAAAGGATCCAGCGACCCCACCCTGAGTCACTGACCTGACCTGACCTGACCTGACCTGACCTAACGTAACCTAACGTAACCTAACGTAACAAAAGGTAACATTTTTTATAATAATAACTATTAATTGTTATTTAAGGTCCTGACAAGTTTCCTAATGTTCGTATATTTGTTTAAATAATGAAGAAAAATATATTAATGAATTGGCATCTCAACTACAACCACAGCTGCCACAAGATTCAAACAAATGGAAACTCCTCATGACCATAAATAACAATTAATAGTTTATTATTATAAAATGTTACCTCAGGGTGCGGTCGGTGCAAATCCTCCAATTTCATCATATTTAAGGTTCCTATCATCATCATCTTTCATTTTTATTATTTTCTTATAAAAAATTGTCTCCCAGCACAGCCTTGATCCTTTAACTACTCAAGGGTTCCATTAAATATCCTTGGTACCCAGTCTGACAAGGATGTTCTTGGAATGGTTGGATCTAGAGCTTTCTGGGGATTAGAAATGGGACATTAATGTTAAACCTCTCTTTAATTAATGTGCACATTGATGATTCATCGTGTGTTGTGTAGTAGTGATATTGCTGTTATTATTGTTAATATTATTCCCTTTATTGTTGTTATATTAGTAATAGTATCATTATTATGAGTGTAATAGTTGTTGTGTTAAGTAAGGAGTTGTTCACCACACATTACAGGATCTCTCCCGTTCTCCCGTAAACACCCCCTGGCCAACTGGTTGTCGTCCATGTTGGCTATCTTTGCTGGTGGCTTTCTCACCAACTTCCTCCTGGGTGAGCCCATCCTTGGTGCCCTCAAGAACAACCAGCAACTGCTTCTGGCTACAGCTGTGTGGTAAGTTCCTGCTGGCCACACTATGGCCGTGTGGTAAGTTCCTCCTGGCCACACTATGGCCATGTGGTAAGTTCCTCCTGGCCTCACTGGCCGTGTGGTAAGTTCCTCCTGGCCACACTATGGCCGTGTGGTAAGTTCCTCCTGGCCACACTATGGCCGTGTGGTAAGTTCCTCCTGGCCACACTATGGCTGTGTGGTAAGTTCCTCGTGGCCACACTATGGCCGTGTGGTAAGTTCCTCGTGGCCACACTATGGCTGAAGTTCTCCCACACACTATGGCCGTGTGTGGTGGCTCCCACACACCATGGCCGTGGTGGTGCCCCTCCCCACACACTATGGCCGTGTGAAGTTCTGGCCACACTATGGCCGTGTGGTACCTGGCCACACCATGGCCGTGGTAGCCTCCCACACACTATGGCTGTGTAGCAGTTCTCCTGGCCTCACTATGGCCATGTGGTAGCTCCTCCCACACACCATGGCCATGTGTTCTCCCACACACTATGGCCGTGTGGTAAGTTCCTCTGGCCACACCATGGCCGTGTGTGGTGTCCTCCTGGCCACACCATGGCTGTATGGTGTTCTCCCACACACCATGGCTGTGCAGGTTCTCCCACACACCATGGCCGTGTGAAAGTCCTCCTGGCCACACCATGGCCATGTGTGTTCCTCCTGGCCACACCTATGGCCGTGTGGAGTCCTCCTGGCCACATTATGGCTGTGTGGTGTTCCTCCCCACACCATGGCCGTGTGGTAAGTTCTCCCTGGCCACACCATGGCCGTGTGAAAGTTCTCCTGGCCACACTATGGCCGTGTGGTAAGTTCCTCCTGGCTCACTGGCCGTGTGGTGTTCTCCTGCCACACTATGGCTGTGTGGTGTCCTCCTGGCCACACTATGGCCGTGTGGTAAGTTCCTCCTGGCCCCACTGGCCGTGGTAAGTTCCTCCTGGCCACACTATGGCTGAATGGTGTTCCCGCACACCATGGCCTGCAGGTCCTCCTGGCCCTGGCCGTGTGGTGTCTCCCTGGCCACACCAAGGCCGTGTGGTGTTCTGGCCCACACTATGGCCGTGTGGTGTTCTCCTGGCCACACTATGGCCGTGTGGTGCTCCTCCCAGGCCACACTATGGTGGCCGTGTGGTGTTCCTCCTGGCCTCACTGGCCGTGTGTAGGTGTTCTTCCCACTCACTGGCCGTGTGGTAAGTTCTCTGGCCACACTATGGCTGTGTGTGGTGTTCTCCTGGCCACACTATGCCTGTGTGGTAAGTCTCCTCCTGGCCTCACTATGGCCATGTGGTAGTTCTCCGGCCACACCATGGCCATGTGGTGTCCCTCCTGGCCACACCATGGCCGTGTGTGTGGTGTTCTCCTGGCCACACTATGGCCGTGTGGTGTTCCTCCTGGCCACACCATGGCCATGTGGTGTTCCTGGCCATACCATGGCCTGTGGTGTTCTCCGGCCACACTATGGCCGTGTGGTAGCCCTCCCCACACTATGGCTGTGTAGGTGTCCTCCTGGCCACACCTATGGCCATGTGAAAGCTTGCTGGCCATACTATGGCTGCAGAAAGTTCCACACACCATGCCATGTGGTGTTCTCCTGGCCCATGGCCGTGGTGTCTCCTGGCCACACCATGGCCGTGTGGCTCCGGCCACACTATGGCTGTGTGGTAAGTTCCTCCCCTCACTGGCCGTGTGTGTGTGTTCTCACCA
Organism: Homarus americanus; assembly: GCF_018991925.1. Lineage (NCBI taxonomy): Eukaryota > Metazoa > Arthropoda > Malacostraca > Decapoda > Nephropidae > Homarus > Homarus americanus. Next base: position 17,551 of record NW_024722797.1, on the reverse strand, counting down.
CACCATGGCCTGTGGTGTTCTCCTGGCCACCATGGCCGTGGTGTTCTCCCTGGCCACACCATGGCCGTGGTAAGTTCCTCCTGGCCACACTGGCCGTGTGGTAAGTCCTGGCCTCGCTGGCCGTGTGGTTCTCTGCTGGCCACACCTATGGCCGTGTGTGGTAAGTTCCCACACCATGGCCGTGGGGTTCCTCCCCCACACTATGGCCGTGTGGTGTTCTTCCTGGCCACACCATGGCCGTGAAGTTCTCCTGGCCCACTCGCTGGCCGTGTGGTGTGTTCTCCCCACACCATGGCCGTGTGGTGTTCCCTGGCCACACCTATGGCCGTGTGGTGTTCCTCCCACACTATGGCCGTGTGGTAAGCCCCTCCTGGCCACACTATGGCCGTGTGGTAAGTTCCTCCTGGTTCAACTGGCCGTGTGGTAAGTTCTCCTGGCCACACTATGGCCGTGGTGTTCTCCCACACACTAATGGCCGTGTGGTAAGTTCCTCCCGGCCCACTGGCCGTGTGTGTTCTTCCTGGCCACACTATGGCCGTGTGGAAAGCCCTGGCCACACTAGGCCATGTGGTGCCCCTGCACATACTATGGTCGTGGTAAGCTCCTGGCCATAAACTATGGCCGTGGTGTTTCTCCTGGCCACACTATGGCCGTGTGGTGTTCCTCCTGGCCACACTATGGCCGTGTGGTAAGCCCCTCCTGGCCACACTATGGCCGTGTGGTGTCTCCTCCCGGCCACCATGGCCGTGGTAAGTTCCTCCTGGCCTCACTGGCCGTGGTGCTCTTCTCACACTATGCATGTGTGGTAGCCTCCTGGCCACACTATGGCCATGTAGGTGCTCCCCATGGGCCATACTATGGCCGTGTGGTAAGTTCTCTGCCCACACTATGGCCGTGTGGTGTTGTAACACATGTCAATCTTTTCATTCGTAGTTTCACCTCACTAGGTGTTGGCCTGTTCTTGCTCTAGCTTATTGTGTAGTGTTATACAGGAGGAGACTGTACCAGTAGAGTGTGTGTTGCCACCTTAAGGCTCACCACAATACTGTACACCATCCTTCTGCCAATCATGGAATCAGTTAGACCCAACCACCGTATACAGTATATACGCTTGAGGTTCTTGTGTATGACTGACAGCTGCCACAGCTCAGTCCGAGTCATTCACTAAGGGATGGCACCACAATGCTTCTGGTCGTCACATAAGAGAAACAAATCGAGTATGGAGCGTAGACCAGAGACGTGTGACCTTACTATTTGGTGATATTATTCTTGCATTATTGTTCTTGTGAGTAATTCTGCTGAGTTATGACCTGGTTGATGTGAAGTTTTAGTCTGTGGTTAAGCTCCAGTGTCTTGTGTGTTCATCTGGCAGGAGTCACTGTATATACAACAAGGAGAGAGTCATTTAACGAGGAATTTCAGTACAGTTACAGTGCAAGAGATAGGCTAAGAAAAAGAGTTAACAATGAGTTGTTGATAATTTTATAAGGATCTCAGGTAGGAGGAGCCGGTGTTGAGGATGCAGTTTTCCCCGATAACAGATGAGGTCATGGTGATGATCAGAGAGGGTATGATACTGAGCCCCTTTATATGTGCGAGGAGAGGGAGAAAATAGCTTTGCACGCCTTCTTCTGCACCTCTCTAGGAGTCCTTGTTGTGTAGCAGTTAATGAGAAGACCAGGCAGGAAGCGCCTGGCTTGAGGCATTATGAATGTTGTACAGTATAAACATTCAAGAGGTCAGGGGGAACTGAGAGACTTGAGATGAAGGAGGTGGAGACGAAAGCTGGAGGACTTGACAATTGTACTGACGAGTTTTCCAATTTATTTTATCTATAGTGACGCTGAGGAGCTATGAGTCCACAACCTGGAGGTGTTGGGGTCCAATGTGATGGAGGGAGGGACAAGGTCAGAGGAGAGATTGATGTGCATAACCATGGTCTTGGTATGGTTGATGGTGAGTGGTTGTTGGTGGTCTGATCTGGAGATTGTTCAATAATATACTGAGTGTATGGGCTGGCAGGTAATAAGGAGAGTGGTTGCAGGTTTGTTGTCCACACATAGCAGGAAATGGTTGTTTGATTGTTCAGATGAGCCCACCAGTGAGATGGCTGGATGAATGATATGTCTTATTGTTTAGTCCACAGAGTTCTTGCTTCACCATACCATTGACTGATGATGGCTCTCTTCTGTTGTAACCAATGTTTCATCTGTGCATTACTTATGTTTCACCAGTGTTTCACCTGAATATCACCTGTGCTCTCACCTGAGCACACTCCCCACCTGAGCATTACCTGTGTTTCACTTGAGTATTACCTGTGTTTCACCTGTGTTTCACTCTCTATATATTGTTTTGAAGGCACACACACATATGTTGGCAGGTACGTCATCTTCTACTTCATTTGACATCGGCTACAAGATCGCCAAGTTCCTTCCCATTAAAGTCCTGCTTGCTGCCATGAGAGGGTGTACAGGTGAGTGTGTGTGAGAGAACTAATGCCCTCAAATTAGGTTCTGTCCCTGAGCCACTAAAGAGCCATGGTGTCACTCACAGCTTTTTCTTTCAAATTCAATTCAACCACAGTAACACTCCTTTTTTCATTTGGTTTTATTACTGCTCTACATTTACTGCACCCTGCCAGAACCGAATTCCCACTTTACTGCATCTACTCAAATGCCAAGTGAAGTTTAATTTTTTATTTAGCTCATAAAATCCATACTACAATTACCCGCCAGAATATAATTTACATTGTTGAATTTTACAATATGATGATCATTTTGAATATAAACACCATAGGATTTGCATTAGACATACAAATTTTAGATCTGCTGTAAGTATTTTGTTTACTCTGAGTAAATATGTTATATTTTGTAAAAATATATGATTTATATTCAAAAATATTCCTTGTCTTACAAGGAATCCACAATGTCAATTATATTATCCTAACTTTAGTTTGAGGTATTATTTATTACTATACCTTAAAATCTAGTGTTTTCCCCAAACATTTCTCAGAGAGGGAAGAGCCAGCGAGTGTGAGAAGAGGAGGAGTTGAGTCCATTATTTGAATGGACATTAACTTGCATGACTGTATTTCATTTCTCTTAAATAAATTGTGTGGATGTACCATCATAAAATTAAGATGTTATTTTTATAAAATTAAGATGTTATTTGTACTAGAACATAGGTATTGTGTCGGGAAAAAGTGGAGTTTGGGGTCTGCCTGTCCTATTTCAATTAATCCCATATGTTATGTTGTTCACTTTATGCTTTCTTTCTTTCTCTTTTACGCTGGCTCGGGGTTCAATTGATCACAGAAAGTGAGGGTTCACTGTACAGTGATCCTCGTTAATGAACGCCGGTTAACGAAATTTCTGTTATCTAATTACCTTCCATAAGATTCTTCACTGTTAAAGAAAAAATTTCGCTAACAATTCTTACTTAATTTTTCCCCAACATGTTTTGCCCTGCTCACCAGCTGTAGTATTAGTCCTAAATACAGTAATCGGTTTTAGGCTTAAATGCTACCATTTGAGTAAATATCAAGAAGGTTGTACTATTCAATAATTTTCCAAGTCATATTAAAGTTTTAGTCATTTTGACAATTATTTAACATAATTTAAGCACAGGAACTAGTTTTGCTACTAAACAGCCACCAACACACCCAGAATGGCATCAGTGTGTGTCTGCTCAGTGGAGGAAGCATCTTGTCAGACTCTCTTGAACAAACTATTTTTATGTTTTTTACAGTACAATTATTGGTCATTCTGAAGTTTATTTTACATATTGATAATATATAGCTTATGCAGTGTTGATTTGAAGAAAATAATCTTTGAATTACACCAAGAGAACTAAAATTTTATGGGTGAAATGGCGCCATGGGGTGACTTCTCTTCCACCCCAATGCCTTCTTTCTCCTTCTCCTCCACCCCATTTCTAATTCCATCATCATCAACCAGGAGCCTTCTACATGTACACCTCAAAGTAAGTGTACTTTACTGCATTCATTTTTAGTTTGTATGTAATTTTCGGTGAGCTGGAACCACTACTAAAAATCCCATTGAAACAATGGTTTTTGTTGACATAATTTTTGTTAACGATCAACCTTCTGGAACGAATTTGTTCATTAACCGAGGGACCACTGTAAACGCATATAATTATTCTGAAATTTTTGTGTTTTTACATGGCTAAAAGTGTCTTAAGATTTAATATTTTGGATTGTGTAATACTGGTACATCCTGTATAATACTGTCCTTCACCAAGTCTGTGCACTACTCGTTCATTAATACTGTACTGTACATGTACTTCATATTATGCAAGGTAGTTGTAATAATTTTGTGGATGTATTACACGATAAGATGTTGTAGTGGACGCCCTACAAACTGCGAGCTGCAGGCCACCTGGGACGCCTTCCCTAGCAACCAAACTAGGTGCCTTCCACCAGATGTCAGAGTATCCTAGCAACGGAGCCAAAGACTCTAGCATTGGTTTTCCCAACGTGACTCACGCTGACTCACGGCTGCTGTGTATATAAGCTCTGTCTCTCCATTGAGATTCATTCTGGCCTCTACTCTGAACACGCAATACCCCTCCTCCCCGCTGCCTGGCGGCCCTCGCTTCTCCTCTGCCTGCCTGGCGGTCCTCGCTCCCGCCAGCGAGCATAGCAACCCACCAGCTGTCCTTCTCTGAGCTTCCTCACCAACCAGCTCTTATTCTGCTCTCGGTTCCTGAACACGCAACACCTCCTCCAGCAAGCCCTCGCTGTCCAGCTTTCATTCAACCAGGAGGCCAGCAACAGGCAACATCTTCTAACGGCTCCTGCACATCTACCTCCCCTTCAACACGCTACTCACCGAACGTCTCTACTGAGCAGCTCCTCACCACACGGCACCTCCAGCACCAGACTGTCTATCATATAACTTATATTATACAAGAAACCACCTTAGAGTTCCATCCATCCTGAGTGCTAGACAACATTATACCACGAAACCCCTACAATGGTGACCCCGGACGAAACCCTACAATGTACACTGAAGAAACGGGACAGGACGGCCTCACTCTGAGGTGCCAAGCAGCCTGTATCTTAACTTAATTCATTATGGAAGTGTACTGTACTGTACTGTACTTTACTTTACTTACTTACTTACTCTAAATTTATTTCTGACATGCCTTAGATGATAAAATTACCCTAAAATATTAGTAATTATAATAAATGGTATAAATTTTGTCACTACTGTATGTACTGAGGGTAGTTAGTGAGGTACAGTGCTGTAGTATGAACACATTAACTGTCTGGACTGTAGTGAAACACTGTAGTGAGACACTGTAGTGAGACACTGTAAATTAATCATTGCAGGGTGAAGAAAATCAACGATGGTGTGACTTCACGTGAGCAAAGTCTTCCCAACGGCTACAGCATGATTCTTATTGGCACCATCAAAGGTAAGGTACTGTACTGTGAGTGTGTATTGTACTGTGAGTGTGTACACTACGAGAGTGTGTACTGTACTGTGAGTGTGTACTGTACTGTGAGGTACTGTACTGTACTGTGAGTGTGTACTGATCACTGTGAGTGTGTACTGTACTGTGAGTGTGTACTGTACTGTGAGAGTGTGTACTTGCACGAGTGTGTACTGTACTGTGAGTGTACTGTACTGTGAGTGTAACTGCACTGTGAGTGTACTGTACTGTGAGTGTGTACTGTACTGAGAGTGTGTACTGTACTTGTGAGTGTGTACTGTACTGTGAGTGTGTATGCATTGTACTGTGAGTGTGCATTGTACTGTGAGTGTGTAATTGCACTGTGAGTGTGTACTGTACTGTGAGTGTAACTGTACTGTGAGGTGCACTGTGAGTGTACTGTACTGTGAGTGTACTGTACTGTGAGTGTACTGTACCTGTGAGTGTGACTGTACTGTGAGTGCACTGCACCGGTGAGTGTACTGTACTGTGATGTGTACTGTACTGAGTTCTGTACTGTGATGTACTGTACTGTGATGGAACTGCACTGTAGAGTGTGTACTGTACTGTACTGCAATCGTGAGTGTACTGCACTGAGAGTTGTACTGTACTGTGAGTGACTACTGCAGTACTGTACCAGAGTGCACTGTACCGAGTGTGTGTACTGCACTGTGAGTGTGTTTACTGTACTATGAGTGTGTACTGTGTGAGTGTGTATCACTGTGAGTGTGTACTGTACTGTGAGTGTGTACTGTACTGTGAGTGTACTGTACTGTGAGTGTACTGTACTGTGAGTGTACTGGTACTGTGAGTGTACTGTACTGTGAGTGTGTACTGTACTATGAGTGTGTTTACTGTACTATGAGTGTGTACTGTACTGTGATGTACTGTACCATGATGTACTGCACTGTGAGGAGTGCACTGTACCTCATGAGTGTGTTTTACTGTACCATGAGTGTTGCTGTCTGTGTGTTCTCAGGTAGAGACACACTCAAGATTCTCCTCATAAATCTGTCTGTTATTCTTGAAGATCTAGAGCGTCTGATGCTAGGAGTCTGATCCTGTGCTGTGAGGTCGCACGAGCATTCTAATCTGCTGACCTCAACCTTCACCTGTTGACTTTACTCCACCTGTTGGACCCCCACTCCACCTGTTGTCCTCCCCACCTCCACCTGTTGACCTCTACCCTCCACCTGTTGTCCTCCCCACCTCCACCTGTTGACCTCCACCTCCACCTGTTGACCTCCCCACCTCCACCTGTTGACCTCCCCACCTCCACCTGTTGACCTCCCCCACCTCCACCTGTTGTCCCTCCCACCTCCACCTGTTGTCCCTCCCCACCTCCACCTGTTGACCTCCCCACCTACCACCTGTTGTCCTCCCCACCTCCACCTGTTGTCCTCCCCACCTCCACCTGTTGTCCTCCCCACCTCCACCTGTTGTCCTCCCCACCTACCACCTGTTGTCCTCCCCCACCTCCACCTGTTGTCCTCCCACCTACCCACCTGTTGTCCTCCCCACCTCCACCTGTTGTCCCTCCCCACCTCCACCTGTTGTCCTCCCCACCTCCACCTGTTGCCTCCCCACCTCCACCTGCTGTCCTCCCCACCACCACCTGTTGTCCTCCCCACCTCCACCTGTTGTCCTCCCCACCTCCACCTGTTGTCCTCCCCACCTCCACCTGCTGACCTCCCACCTCCACCTGTGTCCTCCCACCTCCACCTGTTGTCCTCCCCACCTACCACCTGTGTCCTCCCCACCTCCACCTGTTGTCCTCCCACCTCCACCTGTTGTCCTCCCCCACCTCCACCTGTTGTCCTCCCCACCTCCACCTGTTGTCCTCCCCACCTCCACCTGTTGTCCTCCCCACCTCCACCTGCTGTCCTCCCCACCTCCACCTGTTGTCCTCCCACCTCCACCTGTCCTCCCCACCCACCACCTGTCCTCCCCACCTCCACCTGCTGTCCTCCCACCTCCACCTGTTGTCCCTCCCCACCTCCACCTGTTGTCCTCCCCACCTCCACCTGTTGCCTCCCCACCTCCACCTGTGTCCTGTCCTCCCCACCTCCACCTGTTGTCCTCCCCACCTCCACCTGTTGCCTCCCCACCTCCACCTGTTGTCCTCCCCACCTCCACCTGTTGTCCTCCCCACCTCCACCTGTTGTCCTCCCCACCTCCACCTGTTGTCCTCCCCCACCACCCTCCCACCCCACCTGTTGCCTCCCCCCACCCCCCCCCCCCCCCCCCCCCCCCACCTCCACCTGTTGTCCTCCCCACCTCCACCTGTTGTCCTCCCCACCCACCTGTTGCCTCCCCACCCACCACCTGTTGTCCTCCCCACCTCCACCTGTTGTCCTCCCCACCTCCACCTGTTGTCCTCCACCTCCACCTGTTGACCTCCCCACCTCCACCTGTTGTCCTCCCACCCACCTGTCCTCCCCCCACCCCCACCTCCACCTGTTGTCCTCCCCACCTCCACCTGTTGCCTCCCCACTCCACCTGTTGTCCTCCCACCTCCACCTGTTGTCCTCCCACCTCCACCTGTTGTCCTCCCCACCCCCTGTCCTCCCCACCTCACCTGTTGTCCTCCCCACCTCCACCTGTTGTCCTCCCCACCTCCACCTGTTGTCCTCCCCACCTCCACCTGTTGTCCTCCCCACCTCCACCTGTTGTCCTCCCCACCTCCACCTGTTGACCTCCCCACCTCCACCTGTTGTCCTCCCACCTCCACCTGTTGTCCTCCCCACCTCCACCTGTGTTCCTCCCCCACCTCCACCTTGCCTCCCCCACCTCCACCTGTTGTCCTCCCCACCTCCACCTGTTGTCCTCCCACCTCCACCTTGTCCTCCCCACCTACCACCTGTTGTCCTCCCCCACCTCCACCTGTTGTCCTCCCCACCTACCACCTGTTGTCCTCCCCACCTCCACTGTTGTCCTCCCCACCTCCACCTGTTGTCCTCCCCACCTCCACCTGTTGTCCCTCCCCCACCTCCACCTGTTGACCCTCCCCACCTCCACCTGTTGTCCTCCCCCACCTCCACCTGTTGTCCTCCCCACCTACCACCTGTTGTCCTCCCACCTCCACCTGTTGTCCTCCCCCACCTCCACCTGTGTCCTCCCCCACCCCCCACCTCCCCTGTGCCCCCCCCCCCCACCTCCACCTGTTGCCTCCCCACCTACCACCTGTTGTCCCCACCTCCACCTGTGTCCTCCCACCTCCACCTGTTGTCCTCCCCACCTCCACCTGTTGTCCTCCCCCTCCACCTGTTGTCCTCCCCCTCACCTGTTGCCTCCCCACCTCCACCTGTTGTCCTCCCCACCTACCACCTGTTGTCCTCCCCCACCCACCTCCTCCCCCACTCCACCTGTTGTCCTCCCCACCTACCACCTGTTGACCCTCTCCACCTCCACCTGTTGTCCTCCCCACCTCCACCTGTTGTCCTCCCCACCCCCACCTGTTGTCCTCTCCACCTCCACCTGTTGACCTCCACCTCCACCTGTTGTCCTCCCCACCTCCACCTGTTGTCCTCCCCACCTCCACCTGTTGTCCTCCCCACTCCACCTGTTGTCCTCCCACCTCCACCTGTTGTCCTCCCCACCTCACCTGTTGTCCTCTCCACCTCCACCTGTTGTCCTCCCCACCTCCACCTGTTGTCCTCCCCACCTCCACCTGTGTCCCCCCCCACCTGTCTGTCTCCTCCCCACCTCCCACCTGTTGTCCTCCCCACCTCCACCTGTTGTCCTCCCCATCTCCACCTGCTGTCCTCCCCACCTCCACCTGTTGTCCTCCCCACCTCCACCGTTGTCCTCCCCACCTCCACCTGTTGACCTCCCACCTCCACCTGTTGTCCTCCCCACCTCCACCTGTTGTCCTCCCCACCTCCACCTGTTGTCCTCCCCACCTACCACCTGTTGTCCTCCCCACCTCCACCTGTTGTCCTCCCCACCCCACCACCTGTTGTCCCTCCCCACTCCACCTGTTGTCCCTCCCCACCTACCACATGTTGTCCTCCCCACCTCCACCTGTTGTCCCTCCCCACCTCCACCTGTTGACCTCCCCACCTCCACCTGTTGTCCCTCCCCACCTCCACCTGTTGACCTCCCCCACCTCCACCTGTTGTCCTCCCCACCTACCACCTGTTGTCCTCCCCCACCTCCACCTGCTGTCCCTCCCCACCTCCACCTGCTGACCTCCCCACCTCACCTGTTGTCTCCACCTCCACCTGTTGTCCTCCCCACCTCCACCTGTTGTCCTCCCACCTACCACCTGTTGTCCTCCCCACTCCCCACCTGTTGTCCCTCCCCCACCCCCACCTGTTGTCCTCCCCCTCCACCTGTTGTCCTCCCCACCTCCACCTGTTGTCCCTCCACCTCCACCTGTTGTCCCTCCCCACCTCCACCTGTGGCCTCCCCTCCACCTGTTGTCCTCCCCACCTCCACCTGTTGTCCTCCCCACCTCCACCTGTTGTCCTCCCCACCTCCACCTGTTGTCCTCCCCACCTCCCACCTGTTGTCCCTCCCCCACCTCCACCTGTTGTCCTCCCCACCTCCACCTGTTGTCCTCCCCACCTACCACACCTGTTGTCCTCCCCACCTCCACCTGTTGTCCCTCCCCACCTCACCTGTTGTCCTCCCCACCTCCACCTGTTGTCCTCCCCACCTACCACCTGTTTGTCCTCCCCACCTCCACCTGTTGTCCTCCCCACCTCCACCTGTTGTCCTCCCCACCTCCACCTGTTGTCCTCCCCACCTCCACCTGTTACTCCCCCACCTCCACCTGTTGTCCCTCCCCACCTCCACCTGTTTGTCCCTCCCCACCTCCACCTGTTGTCTCCTCCCCACCTCCACCTGTTGTCCTCCCCCACCCACCTGTTGTCCTCCCCACTCCACCTGTTGTCCTCCCCACCCCACCTGTTGTCCTCCCCACCTCCACCTGTTGTCCTCCCCACCCACCACCTGTTGTCCTCCCCACCTCCACCTGTTGTCCTCCCCACCTCCACCTGCTGTCCCTCCCCACCTCCACCTGCTGTCCTCCCCACCTCCACCTGCTGGCTCCTCCCACCCACCTGTTGTCCCTCCCCACCTCCACCTGTTGTCCTCCCCACCTCCACCTGTTGTCCTCCCCACCTCCACCTGTTGTCCCTCCCCACCTCCACCTGTTGTCCTCCCCACCTCCACCTGTTGACCTCCCCCACCTCCACCTGTTGTCCTCCCCACCTCCACCTGTTGTCCTCCCCACCTCCACCTGCTGTCCCTCCTCCCCCACCTCCACCTGTTGTCCTCCCCCACCTCCACCTGTTGCCTCCCCACCTCCCACCTGTTGTCCTCCCCACCTCCACCTGTTGTCCTCCCCACCTCCACCTGTTGTCCTCCCCCACCTCCACCTGTTGTCCTCCCCACCTCCACCTGTTGTCCTCCCCCACCTCCACTGTTGTCCTCCCCACCTCCACCTGTTGTCCTCCCCACCTCTCCACCTGTTGTCCCTCCCCCACCTCCACCTGTTGATCCTCCCCACCTCCCACCTGTTGTCCTCCCCCACCTCCACCTGTTGTCCTCCCCACCTCCACCTGTTGTCCTCCCACCTCCACCTGTTGTCCTCCTCCCACCTCCACCTGTTGTCCCTCCCCACTCACCTGTTGTCCCCACCTACCACCTGTTGTCCTCTCCACCTCCACCTGTCCCTCCCACCTCACCTGTTGTCCTCCCCCACCTCCACCTGTTGTCCTCCCCTCCACCTGTTGTCCTCCCCACCTCCACCTGTTGTCCTCCCACCTCCCACCTGTTGTCCTCCCCCACTCCACCTGTTGTCCTCCCCTCCACCTGTTGTCCTCCCCACCTCCACCTGTTGTCCCTCCCCCACCTCCACCTGTTGTCCTCCCCCACCCTCCACCTGTCCTCCCCCACTCCACCTGTTGTCCTCCCCACCTCCACCTGTTGCCCTCTCCACCTCCACCTGTTGTCCTCCCCACCTCCACCTGTTGTCCTCCCCACCCACCACCTGTTGTCCCCTCCCCTCCACCTGTTGACTCTCCACCTCCACCTGTTGTCCTCCCACCTCCACCTGTTGTCCTCCCCACCTCCACCTGTTGTCCTCCCCACTCCACCTGTTGTCCTCCCACCTCCACCTGTTGTCCTCCCCACCTACCACACCTGTTGTCCCCTCCACCTCCACCTGTTGTCCTCCCCACCTCCACCTGTTGTCCTCCCCACCTCCACCTGCTCCTCCTCCCCACCTGTTGCTCCTCCCCACCTCCCACCTGTGTCCTCCCCACCTCCACCTGTTGTCCTCCCCCATCTCCACCTGTTGTCCTCCCCACCTCCACCTGTTGTCCTCCCCACCTCCGTTGTCCTCCCCACCTCCACCTGTTGTCCTCCCACCTCCACCTGTTGTCCTCCCCACCTCCACCTGTTGTCCTCCCCACCTCCACCTGTTGTCCTCCCCACCTACCACCTGTTGTCCTCCCCACCTCCACCTGTTGTCCTCCCCACCCACCACCTGTTGTCCTCCCCACTCCACCTGTTGTCCCTCCCCACCTACCACCTGTTGTCCCTCCCCACCCTCCACCTGTTGTCCCTCCCCACCTCCACCTGTTGTCCTCCCCACCTCCACCTGTTGTCCCTCCCCACCTCCACCTGTTGACCTCCCCCACCTCCACCTGTTGTCCCTCCCCACCTACCACACCTGTTGTCCCTCCCCACCTCCACCTGCTGTCCTCCCCACCTCCACCTGCTGACCTCCCCACCTCCACCTGTTGTCTCCCACTCCACCTGTTGTCCTCCACCTCCACCTGTTGTCCTCCCACCTACCACCTGTTGTCCTCCCCACTCCCACCTGTTGTCCCTCCCCCACCTCCACCACCTGTTGTCCTCCCCAATTCCACCTGTTGTCCCTCCCCACCTACCACCTGTTGTCCCTCCACCTCCACCTGTTGTCCTCCCCACCTCCACCTGCTGGACCTCCCACTCCACCTGTTGTCCTCCCCACCTCCACCTGTTGACCTCCCCACCTCCACCTGTTGTCCTCCCCACCTACCACCTGTTGTCCTCCCCACCTCCACCTGTTGTCCCTCCCCCACCTCCACCTGTTGACCTCCCCACCTCCACCTGCTGTCCTCCCCACCTCCACCTGTTGTCCTCCCCACCTCCACTCTGTTGTCCCTTCCCCACTACTCACCTGTTGTCCTCCCCACCTCCACCTGTTGTCCTCCCCACCCACCACCTGCTGGTCCTCCCCACCTCCACCTGTTGTCCTCCCCACCTCCACCTGCTGCCTCCCCACCTCCACCTGTTGTCCTCCCCACCTCCACCTGTTGACTCCCCCACCTCCACCTGTTGTCCTCCCCACCTCCACCTGTTGTGTACCTCCCCACCTCCACCTGTTGTCCTCCCCCACCTCCACCTGCTGACCTCCCCCACCCACCTGTTGTCCTCCCCACTCCACCTGCTGTCCTCCCCACTCACCACCTGCTGCCTCCCCACCTCCACCTGTTGTCCTCCCCACTCCCCACCTGTTGTCCTCCCCACCTCCACCTGTTGTCCTCCCCACCTCCACCTGCTGTCCCTCCCCACCTCCACCTGCTGTCCTCCCCACCTCCACCCCCCCCACCCCCCCCACCCCACCCCCCCCCACCTACCACCTGTTGTCCTCCCACCTCCACCTGCTGCCTCCTCCCCACCCACCTGCTGACCTCCCACCTCCACCTGTTGTCCTCCCCCACCTCCACCTGCTGATCCCCACCTCCACCTGTTGCCCTCCCCACCTCCACCTGTTGTCCCTCCCCCCAACTGCTGACCTCCACCCCACCTGTTGACCTCCCCACCTCCACCTGTTGTCCTCCCCACCCACCTGCTGTCCTCCCCCACTCCACCTGTTGTCCCTCCCCACCTCCACCTGTTGTCCTCCCCACCTCACCTGCTGACCTCCCCACCACCTGTTACCTCCCCACCTCCACCTGTTGACCTCCCCCACCTCCACCTGTTGTACCTCCCCACCTCCACCTGTTGACCCTCCCCACTCCACCTGTTGTCCTCCCACCTCCACCTGTTGTCCTCCCACCTCCACCTGTTGTCCTCCCCACCTACCACCTGTTGTCCTCCCCACTCCACCTGTTGTCCTCCCCACCTCCACCTGTTGTCCTCCCCACCTACCACCTGTTGTCCTCCCCACTCCACCTGTTGTCCTCCCCACCTCCACCTGTTGTCCTCCCCACCACCACCTGTTGTCCTCCCCACCTCCACCTGTTGTCCTCCCACCTCCACCTGCTGCCCTCCCCCACCCCACCTGCTGTCCCTCCCCCACTCCACCTGTTGTCCCTCCCCACCTCCACCTGTTGTCCTCCCCCACCCACCACCTGTTGTCCTCCCCACCTCCACCTGCTGTCCCCCCACCTCCACCTGTTGTCCTCCCCACCTCCACCTGTTGTCCCCCACCTCCACCTGTTGTCCTCCCCACCCTCCACCTGTTGACTCCCCACCTCCACCTGTTGTCCTCCCACCTCCACCTGCTGTCCCTCCCCCATCTCCACCTGTCCTCCCCACCTACTCCCACACCTGTTGTCCTCCCCCACCTCCACCTGTTGTCCCTCCCACCTCCACCTGTTGTCCCTCCCCCCACCTGCCACCTGTTGTCCTCCCCACCCACCTGCTTGTCCCTCCCCACCCACCACCTGTTGTCCCCCCCACCCACCACCTGTTGTCCTCCCCCACCTCCACCTGTTGTCCTCCCCACCCACCTGCTGTCCTCCCCCACCTCCCACCTGTTGTCCTCCCCCACCTCCACCTGTTGTCCTCCCCACCTCCACCTGTTGTCCTCCCCACCTCCACCTGTTGTCCCTCCCCACCTACCACCTGTTGTCCTCCCCACCTCCACCTGTTGTCCCTCCCCACCTACCACCTGTTGACCTCCCCACCTCCACCTGTTGTCCTCCCCACCTCCACCTGTTGACCTCCCCACTCCACCTGTTGTCCCCACCTCCACCTGCTGACCTCCCCACCTCCACCTGCTGACTCCTCCCCACCTCCACCTGTTGTCCCTCCTCCCCCACCTCCACCTGTTGTCCCTCCCCACCTCCACCTGTTGTCCTCCCCACCTCACCTGTTGTCCCTCCCCACCTCCACCTGTTGACCTCCCCACCCACCTGCTGTCCCCACCTCCACCTGTTGACCTCCCCCACCTCCACCTGTTGTCCTCCCCACCTCCACCTGTTGACCTCCCACCTCCACCTGTTGACCTCCCCACCTCCACCTGCTGTCCTCCCCACTCACCACCTGTTGTCCTCCCACTCACCTGCTGTCCCCCCCCACTCCACCTGCTGTCCCTCCCCACCTCCACCTTGCTGCCTCCCCCACCTCCACCTGTTGTCCCCCACCTACCACCTGTTGTCCTCCCCACCTCCACCTGTTGTCCCTCCCCCCACCACCACCTGTTGTCCCTCCTCCCACCTCCACCTGTTGTCCCTCCCACTCCCTCCACCTGTTGTCCCTCCCCACCTCCACCCTGTTGTCCTCCCCACCTCCACCTGCTGTCCTCCCCCACCTCCACCTGTTGTCCTCCCCACCTCCACCTGCTGACCTCTCCCACCTCCACCTGCTGACCTCCCCACCTCCACCTGTTGTCCCTCCCCACCTCCACCTGTTGGACCTCCCACCTCCACCTGTTGTCCCCCCCACCTCCACCTGCTGGACTCCCCCCCCTCCCCTGTTGACCTCCCCACCTCCACCTGCTGTCCTCCTCCCCACCTACCACCTGCTGTCCCTCCACTCCTCCACCTGTTGTCCTCCCCACCTCCACCTGTTGTCCTCCCCCCCACCTCCACCTGCTGTCCCTCCCCCACCTCCACCTGCTGCCCTCCCCACCTCCACCTGTTGTCCTCCCCCACCTACCACCTGCTGTCCCTCTCCCACTCCACCTGTTGTCCTCCCCACCTACCACCTGTTGTCCTCCCCACCTCCACCTGTTGTCCTCCCCACCTCCACTCCTGCTGACCTCCCCACCTCCACCTGTTGTCCCTCCCCACCTCCCACCTGTTGTCCCTCTCCACCTCCACCTGTTGTCCTCCCCACCTACCACCTGTTGTCCCTCCCCCACCTCCACCTGTTGTCCTCCTCCCCACCTCCACCTGCTGTCCTCCCCACCTCCACCTGCTGACCTCCCCACCTCCACCTGTTGTCCCTCCCCCACCTCCACCTGTTGTCCTCCACCTCCACCTGTTGACCTCCCCACCTACCACCTGTTGTCCTCCCCACCTCCACCTGTTGTCCTCCCCACCTACCCACACCTGTTGTCCTTCCCAATTCCACCTGTTGTCCTCCCCACCTCCACCTGCTGGATCTCCCCATCTCCACCCGTTGTCCTCCCCACCTACCACCTGCTGTCTTCTCCCCTCCACCCTCCCACCTCCACCTGTTGTCCTCCCCACCTCCACCTGTTGTCCTCCCCACCTCCACCTGCTGTCCTCTCCACCTCCACCTGTTGTCCTCCTCCCCACCTCCCACCTTGGACCTCCCACCTCCCACCTGCTGGATCTCCCCACCTCCACCTGCTGTCCTCCCCACCCACCACCTGTTGTCCTCCCACCTCCACCTGTTGTCCTCTCCCCCACCTCCACCTGTTGTCCTCCCCCACCTCCACCTGTTGTCCTCCCCACCTCCACCTGTTGACCTCCCCCACCTCCACCTGTTGTCCCTACCTACCACCTGTTGTCCCTTCCACCTCCACCTGTTGTCCTCCCCCACCTCAAACCTTGTCCTCCCCACCCACCACCTGTTGTCCTCCCCACCCCACCCTTGTCCTCCCCACCTCCACCTGTTGACCTCCCCCACCCTCCACCTGTTGTCCTCCCCCACCTCCACCCTGTGACTCTCCCCCACCTCCACCTCTGTTGTCCTCCTCCCCACTCCACCACCTGCTGTCCTTCCACCTCCACCTGTGTCCTCCCCACCTACCACCTGCTGCCCTCCCCACCTCCACCTGTTGACCTCCCACCTCCACCTGTTGTCCTCCCCACCTCCACCTGCTGACCTCCCCACCTCCACCTGTTGACCTCCCCACCTCCACCTGTTGTCCCTCCCCACCTACCACCTGTTGTCCTCCCCACCTCCACCTGTTGTCCTCCCCACCTACCACCTGTTGTCCCTCCCCACCTCCACCTGCTGTCCCTCTCCCACCTCCACCTGCTGTCCTCCCCACCTCCACCTGCTGTCCTCCCACCTCCACCTGCTGACCTCCCCACCTCCACCTGTTGACCTCCCCCACCTCCACCTGTCCCCCACCCCACCTGCTGACCTCCCCCACCTCCACCTGCTGACCCTCTCCACCTCCACCTGCTGACCTCCCCACCTCCACCTGTTGACCTCCCCATCTCCACCTGCTGTCCTCCCCACCTCCACCTGTTGACCTCCCACCTCCACCTCTGACCTCCCCCACCTCCCACCTGTTTCCTCCCCACCTCCTATCATTGTCCTCCCCCCACCTCCACCTGTTGTCCCTCCCCCACCTCCACCTGCTGTCCCTCCACCTCCACCTGTTGACCTCCCCCACCTCCACCTGCTGTCCTCCCCACTCCACCTGCTGACCTCCCCCACCTCCACCTGCTGACCTCCCCACCTCCACCTGCAGACCTCCACCTCCACCTGTTGACCTCTCCACCTCCACCTGCTGACCTCCCCACTCCACCAGTTGTCCTCCCCACCCTCCACCTGCTGACCTCCCCACCTCCACTCCAAAGTTGACCTCCCACCTCCACCTGTTGATCTCCCACCTCCACCTGTTGACCTCCCCACCTCCACCTGCTGACTCCCACCTCCACCTGAGACCTCCCCACCTCCACCTGCTGTCCTCCCCCAGACCTCCACCCTGCTGACCCACCTCCACCTGCTGACCTCCCCCACCTCCACCTGCTGTCCTCCCCACCCCCTCCACCTGTTGTCCTCCCCACCTACCACCCAAGGTTGTCCCTCCCACCTCCACCTGTTGTCCTCCCCACTCCACCTGTTGTCCCTCCCCCCCCCACCTACCTTCCACCTGCTGTCCTCCCCCCACCTACCACCTGCTGTCCTCCCCACCTAGCACATGTAACTGAACGAAGTACAACAT
>NW_024722796.1:0-9687 GCF_018991925.1 Homarus americanus | reverse complement strand
AGAGAGAGAGAGAGAGAGAGAGAGAGAGTGTTCACCTCGGGCAGGGAATGTTGTGGGAAAGAGTAGGAAGTGGGTTGACCAGATGAGAGAGAGAGAGAGAGTGTGTTCACCTCGGGCAGGGAATGTTGTGGGAAAGAATAAGAAGTGGGTTGACCAGATGAGAGGGAGAGAGAAGAGTGATTAGGCTGGGAAGGAGGAAACAGTAGGGAAGGTAAAAGGTATTAAAAATAAAATAGAATAAGAATACGAAGAAGAAGAATAAGAAGAACAAGAATAAGAAGAATAAGAATATGAAGAATAAGAATAAGAATAAGAAGAATAAGAATACGAAGAATAAGAATAAAAATACAAAGAATAAGAATAAGAATAAGAATACGAATAATAAGAATAAGAAGAATAAAAATAAGAAGATTAAGAATATGAAGAATAAGAATAAGAAGAATCAGAATATGAAGAAGAATACGAAGAATAAGAATAAAAATACAAAGAATAAGAATAAGAATAAGAATACGAATAATAAGAATAAGAAGAATAAAAATAAGAAGAATAAGAATATGAAGAATAAGAATAAGAAGAATCAGAATATGAAGAAGAATACGAAGAATAAGAATAAGAATAAGAATAAGAATTAGAATACGAAGAAGAAGAATAAGAAGAATAAGAATAAGAAGAATAAGAATAAGAATAAGAAGAATAAGAATGAGAATAAGAATACGAAGAAGAAGAATAAGAAGAATAAGAATAAGAAGAATAAGAATAAGAAGAATAGGAATATGAAGAATAAGAATAAGAATACGAAGAATAAGAATAAAAATACAAAGAATAAGAATAAGAATACGAAGAATAAGAATAAGAATAAAAATAAGAAGAATAAGAATATGAAGAATAAGAATAAGAATATGAAGAATAAGAATACGAAGAATAAGAATAAGATGAATAAGAATAAGAATAAGAATAAGAATACGAAGAATAAGAATACGAAGAATAAGAATAAGAATAAGAATAAGAAGAATAAGAATGAGAAGAATAAGAATAAGAAGAATAAGAAGAATAAGAATAAGAATACGAAGAATAAGAATAAGAATACGAAGAATAAGAATAAAAATACGAAGAATAAGAATAAAAATACAAAGAATTAGAATAAGAATACGAAAAATAAGAATAAGAATACGAAGAATAAGAATAAGAATAAGAATACGAAGAATAAGAATAAATATACAAAGAATTAGAATAAGAATACGAAGAATAAGAATAAGAAGAATAAGAATAAGAATAAGAAGAATAAGAAGAATAAGAAGAATAAGAATACGAAGAATAAGAATAAGAATACGAAGAATAAGAATAAAAATACGAAGAATAAGAATAAAAATGCAAAGAATTAGAATAAGAATACGAAGAATAAGAATAAGAATACGATGAATAAGAATAAGAATACGAAGAATAAGAATAAGAATACGAAGAATAAGAATAAAAATACAAAGAATTAGAATAAGAATACGAAGAATAAGAATAAGCATACGAAGAATAAGAATAAGAAGAATAAGAATAAGAATAAGAAGAGTAAGAATAAGAAGAATAAGAAGAATAAGAATAAGAAGAATAAGAAGAATAAGCATACGAAGAATAAGAATAAGAATACGAAGAATAAGAATAAAAATACGAAGAATAAGAATAAAAATACAAAGAATTAGAATAAGAATACGAAGAATAAGAATAAGAATACGAAGAATAAGAATAAGAATACGAAGAACAAGACTAAGAATCCTAACCTAGAAGAAGAAAGAAGAAAAAAGGTAAGACAGAGTGAAGGGAGAAAAAAGATGTGATAAAGTAGGTGGCAGGAATAGGTAAAGGAACTAATACACAGGTAATTAGTGTGGTAAGAGAGACAGGTAAGATTAAGTCTAGAAAAATAAACACACATACTAACACAGTAACTCTGTTTAATCCTTATGGGTGAAGAAAAATTCCGTATCTCAAAATATTTCCAGTTTACAGCTTCTAACTTTACGGGGGAACTATGGCAACAGGTGTATACCCAAGTCTCATTTCGTTTATTATTACTCAGAATAAGAAGAATCAGAATATGAAGAAGAATACGAAGAATAAGAATAAAAATACAAAGAATAAGAATAAGAATAAGAATACGAATAATAAGAATAAGAAGAATAAAAATAAGAAGAATAAGAATATGAAGAATAAGAATAAGAAGAATCAGAATATGAAGAAGAATACGAAGAATACGAATAAGAATAAGAATAAGAATAAGAATACGAAGAAGAAGAATAAGAAGAATAAGAATAAGAAGAATAAGAATAAGAATAAGAAGAATAAGAATGAGAATAAGAATACGAAGAAGAAGAATAAGAAGAATAAGAATAAGAAGAATAAGAATAAGAAGAATTAACGGACTATATGGAGAGGAAAATCCGTTATATCAAGAATCCGCTAAATGCAACACCTGCAGCTAAGGTACTTTATTTATATGAAAGTCCGTAATATCGGATTAGATAGAGAAATCCGTTATATGGAGATTTCACTGTACGCAGTTCATATATACCCAAATATCATCGTATTTTCTCCATACACAAAATAAAATTAAATATTTCTTCTAACAACAAACTTCATTATAGCGAGACGTAAACGAGAAGGCAATAGTGTGTGTGTGTGTGTGTGTGTGTGTGTGTGTGTGTGTGTGTGTGTGTGTGTGTGTGTGTGTAATAATAATAATAATAATAATAATTGACGGTTTATTGAAAAAGTTCTGCAGCCCGAAGGCTGGAAATATACATTGGACATAAATGACTTATTACATACATTGGTGGTTTAACAAAAGCCTTCATTAGAGAAAGGTAAAGGAGCATACAGTGAACATATAGATTAATGTAGGTGTTGAACAGCAAAAACGTAGTGTAGTAACTCCCTCCCAGATGGTGTTAGGAGGGACCTCACGTGGTGTAGTAGTTCCCTCACAGATGGTGTTATGAGGGGCCTCACGTGGTGTAGTAATTCCCTCACAGATGGTGTTATGAGGGGCCTCACGTGGTGTAGTAATTCCCTCACAGATGGTGTTATGAGGGCCTCTACGTGGTGTAGTAATTCCCTCACAGATGGTGTTATGAGGGGCCCCTACGTGGTGTAGTCATTCCTCACAGATGGTGTTATGAGGGCCTCACGTGGTGTAGTAATTCCCTCACAGATGGTGTTATGAGGGGCGTGGTGTAGTAATTCTCTGATAAAAGTGAACGTGGTGTAGTAATTCCCTCACAGATGGTGTTATGAGGGGCCTCACGTGGTGTAGTAATTCCCTCACAGATGGTGTTATGAGGGGCCTCACGTGGTGTAGTAATTCCTCACAGATGGTGTTATGAAGGGCCTCACGTGGTGTAGTAATTCCCTCACAGATGGTGTTATGAGGGGCCTCACGTGGTGTAGTAACTCCTTCACAGATGGTGTTATGAGGGGCCTCACGTGGTGTAGTAATTCCCTCACAGATGGTGTTATATGAGTGAGGTGTGGTTCCAGGCCTTCCTATCGTAGACGGATTAACACATCGCTGGTAGTTAGGTCTCACTGGCCGTTATCACTGGGTACCTGGGACCTCACTGTGCGAAAGGTCAACTTGGGTACCACTGTTACTGTTGAGTTGTTCTCACTGACTTAAGCACTGTTCACCACTGTTCACCTCTGTTTAACACTGGTTCCATTTCTTTCCTAAATGAAATAGTAACTTCTGGCGTGAACTTGTTGATATTCCGGTGGGGAGGAGGGTTCAGGGGAGGGGGTTGGTATGGGCCAACATAACAGTTGACCTGGCTGCTCCGAGAGGAGCGCCAGGTACGTCTTGACCCTTCCGTGTGTGTGTGTGTGTGTGTGTGTGTGTGCGTGTGTGTGCGTGTGTTCTACCTTTTTTAATTAACATAACCCTTTTGTATACTCTTTTCTACGTTCTAATTTCTAAACAGAACAATTATTTTATATAGATTTATCTAAAACAGAAAACCAAAAAAATCACTAAAACTCGTCACTAACTATAGTCGCTTCAGTCCACCGCTCATTAACTGGGGACTAAGGAATGACATAGTTATACCCAACTCCAGTACAGTACTCCACTACCTCA
The DNA here is from genome assembly GCF_018991925.1 of Homarus americanus. Lineage (NCBI taxonomy): Eukaryota > Metazoa > Arthropoda > Malacostraca > Decapoda > Nephropidae > Homarus > Homarus americanus. Next base: position 5,567 of record NW_024722796.1, on the reverse strand, counting down.
CCCCACACACAGCTCAACACATCTGTCTGTCTGTCTGTCTGTCTGTGTATGTCTGTCTGTCATTAAAGGTATCTCTAGTACTAAAGATCACCTGCAAGTTTAGCCCAGGAGGTGTTCCACATATGCTCACAATATTGGGTTTTATTAATTATGAAAAGACTTTTGACTCTCACGATGCCTTTTATAAATGCTTTGAGTAATGTGAGTATTGAACAGACTGACATTGACATCAATAGTGCATATAACCAGAACGGGAATTGTACAGTCAGTGGAGTCAAGAGTGGTGTAAAATGTTGGTAATAATGAAAACCAAAATCTAGGTCCATTTTGAACCATTAAGCGATTTTATTAACATATATAACAAGGGATTATTTTTCTATTGTGTTTCTATATCAAGTTCCATCAAACCTCTGTGGCTTAACACTGGGTATTGCCTAAATCAATTTGTTGGTTAAAAGTGTACAAGTTAATTTTAAAACTGGCAAAAGCAACCACACTTAACCAGCCTATTTCTACCATATACTTTGGTTGTGAGGTAAGAAGCTTTGGTTATGTGAGGTAAAAAGCTTTGGTTATGTGAGGTAAAATATTTTGGATAAGTGAGGTAAGACGCTTTGGTTATATGAGGTAAAAAGCTTTGGTTATGTGAAGTAAAAAGCTTTGGTTATGTGAGATAAAATATTTTGGATAAGTGAGGTAAGAAGCTTTGGTTATGTGAGGTAAAAAGCTTTGGTTATGTGAAGTAAAAAGCTTTGGTTATGTGAGGTAAAATATTTTGGATAAGTGAGGTAAGAAGCTTTGGTTATGTGAGGTAAAAAGCTTTGGTTATGTGAAGTAAAAAGCTTTGGTTATGTGAGGTAAAATATTTTGGATAAGTGAGGTAAGAAGCTTTGGTTATGTGAGGTAAAAAGCTTTGGTTATGTGAAGTAAAAAGCTTTGGTTATGTGAGGTAAAATATTTTGGATAAGTGAGGTAAGAATCTTTGGTTATGTGAGGTAAAAAGCTTTGGTTATGTGAAGTAAAAAGCTTTGGTTATGTGAGGTAAAATATTTTGGATAAGTGAGGTAAGAAGCTTTGGCTATGTGAGGTAAAAAGCTTTGGTTATGTGAAGTAAAAAGCTTTGGTTATGTGAGGTAAAATATTTTGGATAAGTGAGGTAAGAAGCTTTGGTTATGTGAGGTAAAAAGCTTTGGTTATGTGAAGTAAAAAGCTTTGGTTATGTGAGGTAAAATATTTTGGATAAGTGAGGTAAGAAGCTTTGGTTATGTGAGGTAAAAAACTTTGGTTATGTGAAGTAAAAAGCTTTGGTTATGTGGGATAACATTTTGGATAAGGAGAAGAAGCTTTGTTATGTGAGGTAAAAAGCTTCGGTTATGGAAGCAAAAAAGCTGTTATGTGAGGTAAAAAGCTTTGGTTATGTGAAGTAAAAAGCTTTGGTTATGTGAGGTAAAAAGCATTGGTTATGTGAGGTAAAAAGCTTTGGTTATGTGAGGTAAAATATTTTGGATAAGTGAGGTAAGAAGCTTTGGTTATGTGAGGTAAAAAGCTTTGGTTATGTGAAGTAAAAAGCTTTGGTTATGTGAGGTAAAATATTTTGGATAAGTGAGGTAAGAAGCTTTGGTTATGTGAGGTAAAAAGCTTTGGTTATGTGAAGTAAAAAGCTTTGGTTATGTGAAGTAAAATATTTTGGATAAGTGAGGTAAGAAGCTTTGGTTATGTGAGGTAAAAAGCATTGGTTATGTGAAGTAAAAAGCTTTGGTTATGTGAGGTAAAATATTTTGGATAAGTGAGGTAAGAAGCTTTGGTTATGTGAGGTAAAAAGCTTTGGTTATGTGAAGTAAAAAGCTTTGGTTATGTGAGGTAAAAAGCTTTGGTTATGTGAGGTAAAAATCTTTGGTTATGTGAGGTAAGAAGCTTTGGTTATGTGAAGTAAAAAGCTTTGGTTATGTGAGGTAAAAATCTTTGGTTATGTGAAGTAAAAAGCTTTGGTTATGTGAGGTTAAAAGCTTTGGTTATGTGAGGTTAAAAGCTTTGGTTATGTGAAGTAAAAAGCTTTGGTTATGTGAGGTAAAAATCTTTGGTTATGTGAAGTAAGAAGCTTTGGTTATGTGAGGTAAGAAGCTTTGGTTATGTGAGGTTAAAAGCTTTGGTTATGTGAAGTAAAAAGCTTTGGTTATGTGAAGTAAAAAGCTTTGGTTATGTGAGGTAAAAATCTTTGGTTATGTGAAGTAAGAAGCTTTGGTTATGTGAGGTAAGAAGCTTTGGTTATGTGAGGTAAAAAGCTTTGGTTATGTGAAGTAAAAAGCTTTGGTTATGTGAGGTTAAGGTGTGTGTATTTGGTTAGGTTACCACAGCCGCCATGATGGAAACAGACAACATTATTGATCTTAACAATAACTCAAACGGTTACACTTAAGAGATATAATTATCATACCTAAGCTCTTTCGTAAGCAGGTAAGAAACAGGTGTATATAACACGAGTACCAACTTTCAACACACCTTTACAAATTACTTTAGGGAACATAATCCATCAGTTAAGTCATAAACACCTGGACGTTAGGATGACTTGCTAGTAACACCCGACCCCCCCCCTCATCCATCCCTGCTTCACGTTTTCTATATCGTTTCATCTTCACTACTGCCTATGACCCTTATCAAACCCAAATTATCCATCTATTTACCCCAATCGCCCCCAAGAACTACCAGAATACAAGCTTTTAAAGATCATTTCCTTCCTTCTCTTCTTCTCTCCTACGTACACCCTTATTCTCTAAATACTCTTCCCCTTTTATCTTCATCCTACTATTCGTATTTTCATCTACTTTCACTCTTCATTTTTTTCGTTAGCAATCTTTTATTTCCTTCTTTCAAATCATTTTTTTCTTTGTATTGATTTTCATAATATTTTTTTTCTTCTTATTTATCCATTTCCTTCCCCTTTATTTCCCCCATTATCCCCATTCGTCTTTGTCTTTAATAACCATTTCCCATTTCTTCTTTCCTCCAATTCTCATTCTCTATTATTTCCCTAGTTCCAATGCTTTCTCTTTTTTTTTGCAACTCCCTTCTTTCTTCATTTCCCCTATTCCCATTTTACTTTATTTCCTCGTTCCTTCATCTCTATATACCTTTTCTTTCTCCCCCTTCCAATTCCCTTCCTGTTCCTGACACCAACAACTCACAAATCTTCATCTAGGGCAGAGAGGGAGGGGGCAAAAATATTGACACATCAAACAAGGCTCTATATCTTAGGCCGTCGATGGAGGGAGGGAGGGAGGGAAGGAAGGAGAAGGAAGGAGAGGTAAGGATGGACGAGGGAGGGAGTGAGGGAAGGGGAAGTTAAAATGAAAGAAGTGAATAGCAAAAATGAGAGAGAGAGAGAGAGAGAGAGAGAGAGAAGGTTGATAATTTGACCTTAATTGGATCTGAATTAAGTCTTCAAGTTCACGTAATGACGGCTAATACACTAAGAACACACTGGTGAAAGACGTGGCTTGATCACACACACTGTACTGGAGAGAACAGCTGTTAACCTAATTAAACATTGACTGAACTCCGCTCCTGCCATGACCTGCTGAGAAGTCGATGGATGGATGGATGGAGCCTTTTAAACAGTACACGGATAAAGCTCAGCGTTAGTAGAAGCTTTTACGGATAGTTAAGGGTGATATCGTCCTGGCCGCTACTATGAATAGGTAAAATTTTAACTTACAAACAAATAGAATGAAACGCTGTCAGACATAACAGATAAGTAGCGAGTATAAACTATAATTACGGTGTTAGGAGTGTAAATAACAGCGGGTTTTTTCACTTGTTTATATGGTAATTGAAATAGGTTAAATGTGTGGTGCCCCCCCCCCCTCGCTCCTTAGACTGGACTGAGAAGAACATTTTTCCCGACGAGTTTTATCCCGTAAATAATTCGGACGAGTGAGAACAATTATATCTGCATTGTGGGTTAAAAAAAAAAGATGGTATTTGATAGATCAGCTTAAAGAAGTCAAAATGAGCTAATTTACTAGTTACAGGAGTCACGGTATTGACCTGAATGATACTCGAAAGTCAAGGAGAAAATATAGTTGAAGGCATTATTAAAATTTAGGCGAATGACACAGGAAAATTTCGCTACACACTGGGAAAAAAAAGATTCACTTAAACCCTACAACTTTGACGACGGTTTCTATAAAATTATAGATAGATAAATTCTTTACTTCCTCAACTGGAGCTAACTTTGATGATTAAGATAAAAAATAAATAAATAACCAGAAAGTATAAAATAATTTGAACTTTAATGGCGTTTTAACTTTTAGTGAATAAGTGAAGAAAAAAATTCTCACCAGAAAAAATACGTAAAAAATAAAAATGACTCCAACTTGTAAATTCATCTACTTGTTTCTTAATATGTTAAACACGTCGGATAATTAATGACTTTGAGAGTTATATAACAGGGAGCTGGGACGAGAGATTAGGTAGGTATCCCCCTGTACTATGGCACGACTCACTTACACTGATGAAACGTCAGTTATGTTGGTCGTCACGTGACTACATATATTATTACTTAAACTACCGTGTGTGTATATGAGGAAGAGAAGAAACACGCACACACACACACACACAAACACGTGAAAAACAACCTAATTGGATGATAAAAAAAACATGCGTCCAAAAACTTACCAACTTCAAGACATTTACATATAGAGCCACATCCTCTCTCTCTCTCTCTCTCTCTCTCTCTCTCTCTCTCCTACGTTAATTCTCAACATAACTAACCTGCACAAGTCATCCATACACCACGGGGGAGGTATTGTGTCGGGGATGAAACAGAGGAGAGGTGTCATGAGTGGGGGGTAACGCCTGAAAAACACTTGGTATTCAGCTTACCATTAAAAAAGAGCCTTTTGCTTCCACCCTAAACTAACGTACCGTAAGGTAACCTAACTTAACCTAATTTACCCCATCCTAGCCTAACTTAACCTAACCTAAACCAATTTAACCCATCCTAGCCTAGCCTAGCCTAACCTAACCTAGCCTAACGTAACCTAATTCGTCATACACACACACACAGGTTAATAGGTCGTGTAATATTAAAAAAAAGAAAAGATTACAGCTTTTGTTTTTAGTTCGGGTTGATTGTTGTGGGTCCGGTGAAAAGGTGCGTTTGGTCAGTTGTTTGTGTACGTGAGTTTGTGATGAACGGAGAGTGACGGCTGCCTCATTCCTTCCTTTAGCATTTTATGAAAGGTGAATAACATGGACGTATGGAGAGAGAGAGAGAGAGAGAGAGAGAGAGAGAGAGAGAGAGAGAGAGAGAGAGAGAGAGAGAGAGACTTCTTCCGGGACTGCCAAGACAGCAATCAGTAATATTGTCAATGGTTGCTGAATTATAATGATGAGGTCGGGCCCGCAGGGGGAAATCGAGCGAGAATGAAGAAGTGTTGGGAAGAGGTGCGTGAAGAGGAAGAAGTGCTGGGAAGTGGTGCGTGAAGAGGAAGAAGTGCTGGGAAGTGGTGCGTGAAGAGGAAGAAGTGCTGGGAAGTGGTGCGTGAAGAGGAAGAAGTGCTGGGAAG
>NW_024722795.1:0-23137 GCF_018991925.1 Homarus americanus | reverse complement strand
TCAGTACTTCGTTCAGTTGCACGTGTTAACAGGAGTGTCAGGAAATACCCAGGAGTGTCACAGAGTGCATGGGAATTAATCAGGAGTGTGCCTGGGGTCTCAGAGGTGTGCCTGGGAATATCAGGTGTGCCTGGGAGTGCCAGAGGTGTGCCTGGGGGTGTCTGGGTGTGCCTGGGAGTGTCTGAGGTGTACCTGGTAGTGTCAGAGGGTGTACCTGGGAGTGTCAGAGGTGTGCCTGGGGAGTGTCAGCGGTTTGCCTGGGGTGTCTGGGGTGTGCCTGGGGTGTTGGGGTGTGCCTGGGGCGTGAGAGGTGTGCCTGGGGTGTCTGAAGGGTGTGCCTGGGGTGTCAGGGTGTGCCACCAGGTGTCAGAGGGTGTGCCTGGGGTGTCAGGTGTGTGCCTTGAGGTCAAGGGTGACAGTGGTGTGCCTTGGATTGTCAGAGGTGTGCCTGGGGTGTCTGGGGTGTGCCTGGTGTCTGAGGTGTGCATGGGGTGTCAGGTGTGTGCCAGGTGTCAGGGGGTGCCTGGGGTGTCAGAGTGTGCCTGGGGTGTCAGCGGTGTGCCTGGGAGTGTCAGAGGGTATGCCTGGGGTATCGAGAGGTGTGCCTGGGAGTGTCAGAGGTGTGCCTGGTGGTGTCAGGGGTGTGCCTGGGGTGTCAGAGGGTGTGCCTGGGGAGTGTTAGAGTGTGCCGAGTGTCGGAGGTTGCAGAGGTGTCAGAGGTGTGCCTGGGGAGTGTCTGAGGTGTGCCTGGTAGTGTCAGAGGGTGTGCAGAGTGTCAGAGTGTGCCTGGGGTGTCAGCGGTTTTAAGTGTCTGGGGTGTGCAGGTGTTGGGGTGTGCCTGGGAGCGTGGGAGGTGTGCCTGGGGTCTGGGGTGTGCCTGGGAGTGTGAGGTGTGCCTGGGTGTCAGGGGTGTGCACAGGGTGTCAGGTGTGTGCTAGGGTGTCAGGGGTGTGCCTGGGAGTGACAGTGGTGCTGTGGAGTGTCAGAGTGTGCCTGGGGGTGTCTGGGGTGTGCCTGGGGTGTCTGAGGTGTGCCTGGGGTGTCAGAGTGTGTGCCAGGGGTGTCAGAGGTGCCTGGGGTGTCAGAGGTGTGCCTGTGGTGTCGTGTGCAAGTGTCAGAGGTATGCCTCGGAGTGTCAGAGGTGTGCGTGGGGTGTCAGAGGGTGCCTGGTAGTGTCAGAGGTGTGCCTGGGGTGTCAGGTCCTGGGAGAGTCAGAGGTGTAGCCGGGTGTCAGAGGTGTGCCTGGGGTGTCAGTGGTGTGCCTGGGGTGTCAGAGGTGTGCCTGGGAGTGTCAGGGGTGTGCCTGGAGTGTTGGGGTGTGTGGCAGTGTCTGGGTGTGCCTGGGGTGTCTGAAGTGTGTGCCTGGGTGTGTCAGAGGGTGTGCCTGGGGAGTGTCAGAGATTGACCTGGGGTGTCTGAGGTGTCTGGGGGTGTCAGGTGTGGACAGGGAGTGTCAGAAGTTACCGAAGTGTCAGAGTGTGCCTGAAGTGTCAGAGGTGTGCCTGGAGTGTCAATGGTGTGCAAGTGTCAGAGGTGTGCCTGGAGTGTCAGGGGTGTGCCTAGGTGTCAGAGGTGTGCTTGAGTGTCTAGGGTGTGCCTGGGGAGTGTCTGAGGTATGCCTGGGGTGGGGTTTGCCTGGGGAGTGTGAGAGGTTTGCCTGGGGTGTCTGAGGTGTGCCTGGGGTGTCAGGTGTGGACCAGGGAGTGTCAGAGGATTACCTGGGAGTGTCAGGGGTGTGCCTGGGAGTGTCAGAGTACCAGGGGACTGTCAGAGGTGTACCTGGGAGTGTCTGAGGTGTGCATGGGGAGTGCTGAGGTGTACCTGGGGTGTCTGGGTGTGCACGAGTGTAGAGGTGTGCAAGTGTCAGGTGTGTGCCTGGGGTGCCTGAGGTGTGCCTGGGGTGTCAGGGTGTGCCAGGGGAGTGTCTGGGGTGTTCTCAGGTGTGATTGGTGTACCTGGGAGTGTCAGGGGTGTGCCTGGAAGTGTCAGGGGTGTGCCTGGGGAGTGACAGCGGTGTGCCTGGGCGTGTCAGAGGTGTGCCTGGGGAGTGTCTGGGGGTGTGCCTGGGGTGTCTGAGGTGTGCCTGGAATGTCTGGGGTGTGCATGGGTGTGAGGTGTATCTGGCGGTGTCAGCGGTGTGCCTGGAGTGTCAGCGGTGTGCCTGGAGTTTCAGAGGGTATGCCTGGGAGTATCAGAGGTGTGCCTGGGGGTGTCAGAGGTGGTAGCGAGTGTGAGGAGGTGTGCCTGGGTGTCAGAGACAGACAGGGTGTGGGGAGACAAGTGAGTGTCTGGGGTGTGCTGCGGTATCAGGTTGTACTGGGAATATCGGAGTGTGCCTTAGGTGTCAGAGGTGTGCCAGGGAGTGTCAGAGGTGTGCCTAGGGGTGTCAGATGTATGCCTGGGACTATCAGAGGTGTGCCTGGGAGTATCAGAGGTGTGCCTGGGAGTGTCAGAGGTATGCCTGGGGTGTCAAGTGTCCTGGGAGTGTCCAGTGTTCCCGAGAGTGTCAGAGGTGTGCCTGGGGAGTGTCAGAGGTGTGCCTAGGGTGTCAGAGGTGACCTGGGAGTGTCAGAGGTGTACCTGGGAGTGTCAGGGGTGTGCCTGGGGTGTCAGAGGTGTGCCTGGCAGTGTCTGGGGTGTGCCTGGGGTGTCTGATGTGTTCCTGGGTGTGTCAGAGTGCCTGGGAGTGTTAGAGTGTGTCTGGGAGTGTCTGGGAGGTGTACCTGGGGAGTGTCAGAGGTGTGCCTGGGGAGTGTTAGAGTGTGCCTGGGTGTCAGGGGTGTGCCTGGGGGTGTCTGAGGTGTACCTGGGGAGTTTCAGAGGTGTTCCTGGGAGTGTCAGGGGTGTGCCAGTGAGTGTCAGTGGAGTGCCTGGGGAATGTCAGAGGTGTGCCTGGGGAGTGTCAGGAGGTGTACATGGGTGTCAGGTGTGCCTGGTTGTGTCAGCGGTGTGCCTGGGGTGTCAGAGATGTGCCTGGGGAGTGTCAGGTGTGTGCCTGGGAGTGCCTGGGGTGTGCACCGGAGTGTCAGAGGTGTGCCAGAGTGTCAGTGGTGTGCCTCAGGTGTCATTGGTGTGCCTGGAAGTGTCAGGGCTGTGCCTGGGGTGACAGCAGTGTACCTGAGTGTCAGGGATTTTCTTGGGAGTGTCTGAGGTGTATCTATGGTGTCTCAGGTGTGCCTGGAAATGTCTGAGGTGGTACATGGAGTGTCAGAAGGGTGTATCTGGCAGTGTCAGCGGTGTGCCTGGGAGTGTCAGCGGTGTGCCTGGGAGTGTCAGAGGTATGCCTGGGGTATCAGAGGTGTACCTGAGTGTCAGAGGTGTACCTGGAAGTGTCAGGGGTGTGCCTGGGGTGTCAGGGATGTGCCTGGGGAGTGTCAAGGTGTTCCTAAGTGTCAGAGGTGTGCCTTGTGTGTCAGAGGTGTGCCTGGGAGTGTCAAGTGTGCCTGGGGTGTCCAGTGTGCCTGGGGTGCCAGAGGTGTGCCTGGGACAGAGTGCCTTGGAGTGTCAGGTGTGTGCCTGGGGAGTGTCAGAGGGTGTGCCTGGGAGTGTCAGGGGGTGTGCCTGGGGTGGCAGGTGTGTGCCTGGGGTGTCTGGGGTGTGCTTGGGGTGTCAGAGAATGCGGGGAGTGTCACAGGAGTGCCTGGGAGTGTCAGGGTGTGCCTGGGGTGTGGGGGTTTGCAGGGGTGTCTGAGGGTGTGCCTGGGAGTGTTAGGGGTGTGCCTGGGGTGAGAAGTACTGGGGAGTGTCTTGAGGTGTGCCTGGGGATTGTCAGGTGTGCCTGGGAGTGTCAGGGGTGTGCCTGGGGTGACAGCAGGTGGCATGGGTGACGGGGGAGACCAGGTGTCAGAGGTGTGCCTGGGTTTCAGAGGTGTCCTGGGGAGTGTCAGAGGTGTACCTGGGAGTGTCAGAGGTGTGCCTGAGGTGTCAGAGGGTGCCTTGGAGTGTCAGAGTGTGCCTGGGAGTGTCAGCGGTGTGCCTGGGGTGTCAGGGTGTGCCTGGGAGTGTCAGAGTGTACCTGGGAGTTTGAGGTGTTCTGGGAGTGTCAGAGGTGTGCCTGGAGTGTCAGGGTGTGCCTGGGGTGTCAGAGTGTCCTGGGAGTGTCAGAGGGTGTGCCTGGGAGTGTCTGAGGGTGTGCCTGGGGAGTGTCAGAGGTGTGCCTGGGAGCAGGGGGAGGTGTGCAAGTGTCAGAGTGTACCTGGGGAGTGTCAGAGTGTGCCTGGGGTATCAGAGGTGTGCAGGAGTGTCAGGTGTGTGTGAGTGTCAGAGGTGTACTGGAGTGTCAGAGGTGTGCCTGGGGTGTCAGGGTGTGCCTGGGAGTGTGGGGTGTGCCTGGGAGTGTCTGGGGTGTGCCTGGGGTTCAGAGAAATGCAGGGGAGTGTCACAGGAGTGCCTGGGGGTGTCAGGGTGTGCCTGGGGTGTGAGGGTGTGCCTGGGGAGTGTCTGGGGTGTGCCTGGGGTGTTGGGGTGTGCCTGGGGAGTGTGGGGAGAGGTGCCTGGGGAGTGTCAGAGGTGTGCCTGGGTTGTCAGGGGTGTGCCTGGGAGTGTCAGGGGTGTGCTTGGGAGTGTCAGCCGTGTGCCTGGGGAGTGACAGCAGGGTGTGCCTGGAGTGTCAGAGTGTGCCTGGGGAGTTTGGGAGGTGTGCCTGGAGTGTCAGAGGTGTGCCTGGGAGTGTCAGAGGTGTGCCTGGGGTGTCAGGGTGTGCCTTGGGGTGTCAGAGGTGTGCCTGGGGTGTCGGTGTACCTGGGGTGTCAGAGGTGTACCTGGGAGTGTCAGAGGTGTGCCTGGGAGTTTGAGAGGTGTGCCTGGGAGTGTCAGAGGGTGTGCCTGGTGGTGTCAGAGGTGTGCCTGGGGTGTGGGGTGTGCCTGGGGAGTGTCAGGGGTTGCCTGGGGTGTCTGGGGTGTGCCTGGGGTGTTGGGGTGTGCCTGGGAGCAGGAGGGTGTGCCTGGGGTGTCTGGGGTGTGCAAGTGTCAGAGGTGTGCCTGGGAGTGTCAGGGTGTGCCTGGGGTGTCAGGTGTGTGCCTGGGAGTGTCAGAGGTGTGCCTGGGGTGTCAGAGGTGTGCCTGGGGTGTCAGGTGTGTGCCTGGGGTGTCTGGGGGTGTGTAGGGGTGTCTGGGGTGTGCCTGGGGTGTCAGAGAAATGCCAGGGGAGTGTCACAGGAGTACCTGGGTGTCAGAGGTGTACCTGGGAGTGTTGATGTACCTGGGAGTATCGGAGGTGTGCCTGGGAGTGTCAGATGTGTACCAGAGTGTAGAGGTGTGCCTGGGGTGTGGTGGACAGGTGTCATGAGACGCTTGGGGTGTCTGAGGTGTGCCTGGTGGTGCAGGTGTGCCTGGGTGTCAGAGGTGTGCCTGAGGTGTCAGAGGTTTGCGCGGAGTGTCTGGGGTGTACCTGGGGAGTGTTAGGGGTGTGCCTGGGGTGTGAGAGGTGTGCCCGGAGTGTCTGGGTGTGCCTGGGAGTGTCAGAGGTGTGCCTGGGGAGTGTCAGAGGTGTGCCTGGGGGTGTCGGATGTGTACCTGGGGTGTCAGAGGTGTGCCTGGGGTGTCTGAGGGTGTGCCTGGGGAGTGTCTGGGGTGTACCTGGGGAGTGTCTGCAGAGGTGTGCCTGGGATTGTCAGAGGTGTGACCAGGTGTCAGGGGTGTCACCAGGGTGTCAGCGGTGTGCCTGGGGTGACAGTGGTGTGCAGGTGTCAGAGGTGTGCCTGGGAGTGTGCAGGGTGTGCCTGGGGTGTCTGGGGTGTGCCAGGTGTCAGGTGTGTGCCAGGGAGTGTCAGGGAGTGCCGGGGGTGTCAGAGGTGTGCCTGTGAGTGTCAGCGGTGTGCCTGTGGTGTGAGGTATGCCTGGAGTGTCAGAGGTGTGCCTGGGAGTGTCAGAGGTGTGCCTGGTAGTGTCAGAGGTGTGCCTGGGGAGTGTCAGAGGTGATCTGGGGTCAGAGGTGTGCCTTGGAGGTGTCAGAGGTGTGCCTGGGAGTGTCAATGGTGTACCTGGGGAGTGTCAGAGGTGTGCACCGAGTGTCAGGGCCTAGGAGTGTTGAGGTGTGGCAGTGTCTGGGGTGTACCTGGGTGTCTGATGTGTGCCTGGGTGTGTCAGAGGTACCTGGGAGTGTCAGAGGTGTATCTGGGGAGTGTCAGAGGTGTGCCTGGGAGTGTCAGAGGTGTGCCTGGGAGTGTCAGGGGTGGGACCAGGGAGTGTCCAGAGTGCCTGGGAGTGTCAGAGGTGTGCCTGGGAGTGTCAGAGGGTGCAGGGGAGTGTCAGAGGTGTGCACCGGAGTGTCAGGGTGGACCAGGGGGTGTCAGAGAGGTACCAGTGTCAGAGGTGTGCGAGTGTCAGGGAGTGCCAGGGGGTGTCAGAGGTGTGCCTGGGGTGTCTAAGGTGTGCCTGGTGTCTGGGGTGTGCCTGGGGTGTGTGAGGTGTGCCTGGGGTGTGTGGGGTGTGCCTGGGGTGTCAGTGGTGTGCCTGGGGTGTCAGGTGTGTGTGCCTGAGGTGTGCCTGGGGTGTCAGTGGTGTGCCTGGGTGTCAGTGGTGTGCCTGAGAGTGTCTGGGGTGTGCCTGGAAGTGTCAGGGGTGTGCCTGGGGTGCCAGCGGTGTGCCTGGGCGTGTCAGAGGTGTTGCAAGTGTCAGGTGTGCCTGGGGTGTCTGAGGTGTGCTTGGAATGTCTGGGGTGTGCATGGGTGTCAGAGGTGTGTCTGGCAGTGTCAGGGTGTGCCTGGGAGTGTGGCGGTGTGCCAAGTGTCAGAGGTATGCCTGGGAGTGTCTGGAGTGTGCCTGGGGAGTGTGAGGTGTGCCTGGGGAGTGTCAGAGGTGTGCCTGGGGTGACAGTGGTGTGCCTTGGAGTGTCAGAGGTGTGCCTGGGAGTGTCTGAGGTGTGCCTGGGGTGTCTGAGGTGTGCCTGGGGTGTCAGGTGTGTGCCTGAGAGTGTCAGAGAGTGCCCTGGGGTGTCAGAGGTGGACCTGGAGTGTCCCAGGAGTGTGCAGTGTCAGAGGTATACAGGTGTATCAGAGGTGTACGTAGGGAGTGTCAGAGGTACCTGGTAGTGTCAGAGGTGTACTATGGGTGTCAGAGGTGATCCTGGGAGGTCAGAGGTGTACCTTGGGTGTCAGAGGTGTGCCTGGGAGTGTCAGTGGTGTGCCTGGGAGTGTCAGAGGGTGTGCCTGGGGAGTGTCAGGGGTGTGCCTGGGGTGTTGGGGTGTGCCTGGCAGTGTCTGGGGTGTGCCTGGAGTGTCTGATGTGTGCCTGGGTGTATCAGTGGGTACCTGGGGTGTTGGGGTGTGTCTGGGAGTGTCAGAGGTGTGCGCGAGTGTCCAGAGGTGTGCGAGTGTCAGGGGTGGACCAGGGAGTGTCAGAGGAGTGCCTGGGGAGTGTCAGAGGTGTGCAAGGTGTCAGAGGTACCAGGGAGTGTCAGAGGTGTGCCTGGGGTGTCAGGGGGTGGACCAGGGGAGTGTCAGAGGAGGGACCTGGGAGTGTCGAGAGGTGTGCCTGGGGAGTGTCAGAGGTGTACCAGGGGAGTGTCAGAGGTGTGCCTGGGTGTATAAGGTGTGCCTGGGGAGTGTCTGAGGTGTGCCTGGGAGTGTCAGAGGTGTGCCTGGGGAGTGTGTGGGGTGTGCCTGGGGAGTGTCAGTGGTGTACCTGGGAGTGTCAGGTGTGTGCCTGGTGCCTGAGGTGTGCCTGGGAGTGTCAGAGGTGTACCAGGGGTGTCAGTGGTGTGCCTCGGGTTTCATTGGTGTGCAGGAGTGTCAGGGGTGTGCCTGGAGGTGTCAGGGGTGTGCCTGGGAGTGACAGAGGTGTGCTGGGCGTGTCAGAGGTGTACCTGGGAGTGTCTGAGGTGTGCCTAGGGTGTCAGAGGTGTGCCTGTGTCTGGGGTGTGCATGGTGTCAGAGGGTTTATCTGGCAGTGTCAGCGGTTTACTGGGGTGTCAGCGGTGTGCCTGGGAGTGTCCAGAGGTATGCCTGGGAGTGTCAGAGGTGTACCTGGGAGTGTCAGAGGTGTGCCTGGGAGTGTCAGAGGTGTACCTGGGAGCGGGAGAGGTGTGCCTGGGAGTGTCTGAGGTGTGCCACGGAGTGTCAGAGGTGTGCCTGGGGTGTCAGAGGGTGTGCCTGGGAGTGTCAGGGTGTGTGCCTGAGGTGTCAGAGGTTTGCCTGGGGTGTCTGGTGTACCTGGGGAGTGTCTGAGGTGTGCCTGGGAGTGTCTTAGGTGTGCCTGGGATTGTCAGAGGTGTGCCTGGGAGTGTCAGGGGTGTACCTGGGAGTGTCAGGGTGTGCCTGGGAGTGACAGTGGTGTGCCTTGGAGTGTCAGAGGTGTGCCTGGGAGTGTCTGGGGTGTGCCTGGGTGTCTGGTGTGCAGGGTGTCCAGGTGTGCCTGGGGAGTGTCAGAGGAGTGCCTGGGGGTGTCAGAGGTGTGCCTGGGGTGTCAGGGTTGTGCAAGTGTCAGAGGTACAGGAGTATCAGAGGTGTACCTGGGAGTGTCAGAGGTGCCTGGAGTGTCAGGTGTGCAAGTGTCAGAGGTGTTCTGGGGAGGCAGGGGTGTGCCTGGGAGTGTCAGGAGGTGTGCCTGGGGAGTGTCAGTGGTGTGCCTGGGGTGTCAGGTGTGCCTGGGGTGTCAGGGGTGTGCCTGGGGTGTTGAGGTGTGCTTGGCGGTGTGGGGTGTGCCTGGGGTGTCTGGTGTGTGCCTGGGTGTATCAGAGTGCCTGGGGTGTCAGAGGTGTACCTGGGAGTGTCAGAGGTGTGCTGTGGCAGTGTCAGCGGTGTGCCTGGGAGTGTCAGGGGTGTGCCTGGGAGTCGAGGTAGTACCTGGGGTGTCAGAGGTGTGCCTGGGGTGTCAGAGGTGTGCCTGGGAGTGTCAGAGGTGTGCCTGGGGTGTCAGAGGTGTGCCAGGGGGTATGGGGAGGGAACAAGGGAGTGTCTGAGGTGTGCATGGCAGTATCGGAGGTGTGCCTGGAGTATCGGAGAGTGTGCCTGGGAGTGTCAGAGGTGTGCCAGGGAGTGTCAGAGGTGTGCCTGGGGAGTGTCAGAGGTGTACCTGGGGAGTGTCTGGGGTGTGCCTGGGAGTGTCTGAGGTGTGCCTGGGGTGTCTGGGGTGTGCCTGGGTGCCAGGGGTGTGCCTGGGAGTGTCAGATGTGTGCCTAGGGTATCAGAGGGTGTGCCTGGGAGTGTCAGGGAGGTATGCCTGGGGTGTCAGAGGTCCCGAGTGTCAGAGGTGTCCAGAGTGGCAGAGGTGTGCCTGGGGTGTCAGGGTGTGCTTGGGGAGTGTCAGAGGTGTGCCTGGGAGTGTCAGAGGTGTGCCTGGGGTGTCAGGGGTGTGCCTGGGAGTGTCAGAGGTGTGCCTGGCAGTGTCTGGGGTGTGCTGGGGTGTCTGATGTGTACCTGGGTGTGTCAGAGGGTGCCTGGGAGTGTTGGGGTGTATCTGGGAGTGTCTGGGGTGTGACCTGGGGTGTCAGAGGTGTGCGCGAGTGTTAGAGGTGTGCCTGGAGTGTCAGGGGTGTACCTGGGAGTGTCTGATGTGTTCTAGGGTCTCAGAGGTGTGCCTGGGGAGTGTCAGGGGTGTAGCAGGGGTGTCAGTGGAGTACCTGGGGAATGTCAGAGGTGTGCCTGGGAGTGTCGGAGGTGTGCATGGGTGTCAGGTGTGCCTGTTAGTCCAGCGGTGTGCCTGGGGTGTCAGAGGTGTGCCTGGAGTGTCAGGTGTGTGCCTGGGGTTCTGGGGTGAACCTGGGGAGTGTCATGGGTGTGCCAGGGGAGTGTCAGTGGTGTGCCTCAGGTGTCATTGGTGCCTGGGGTGTCATGGGTGTGCCTGGGTGTCAGGGCTGTGCCTGGGAGTGACAGCAGGTGTGCCTGGGCGTGTCAGGGGTTTGGTAGTGTCTGGGGTGTGCCTAGGGTGTCTCAGGTGTGGAATGTCTGAGGTGTGCATGGAGTGTCAGGGTGTGTCTGGCAGTGTCAGCGGTGTGACCTGGGAGTGTCAGCGGTGTGCCTGGGAGTGTTAGAGCTATTCTGGGAGTATCAGAGGTGTACCTGGGAGTGTCTGAGGTGTGCCTGGGGAGTGTCTGGGGTGTGCCTGGGGTGTCAGAGAAATGCCAGGGAGTGTCACAGGAGTACTGGGGAGTGTCCGGGTGTACCTGGGGGTGTGAGGTGTGCCTGGGAGTGTCTGGGGTGTGCCTGGGGTGATGAGGTGTGCCTGGGGTGTCAGGTGTGGACCAGGGGTGTCAGAGGATTGCTGGGAGTGTCAGGTGTACCTGGAGTGTCAGCAGATGAGTGCAGGGACTGTCAGAGGTGTGCTTGGGGTGTCTGAGGTGTAACTGGGAGTGTCTGAGGTGTACCTGGGAGTGTCTGAGGTGTGCCTGGGAGTGTGAGGTGTTCCTCAGGTGTCAGGCGTGTGCCTGGGAGTGCAGGGGTGTGCCTGGGGTGTCAGAGGTGTACCAGGGAGTGTCAGTGGTGTGCCTAGGGTTTCATTGGTGTGCCTGGGGTGTCAGGGGTGTGCCTGGAAGTGTCAGGGGTGTGCCTGGGGAGTGACAGCGGTGTGCCTGGGCGTGTCAGAGGTGTGACCTGGGGTGTCTCGAGGTGTGCCTGGGGTGTCTGGGGTGTGCCTGGAATGTCAGGGTGTGTACATGGGTGTAGAGGTGTATCTGGCAGTGTCATGCCAGAGATGTCATGGATGTACTTGGGAGTGTCAGGGTGTACCTGGGAGTATCAGAGTGTACCTGGGGTGTCAGAGGTGTGCACCAAGTGTTGAGAGGTGTACCTGGGTGTCAGAGGTGAACCACGGGTATGGAGGGAACAAGGGAGTGTCTGGGGTGTTCAGGAGTGTCAGAGGTGTGCCTAGTGTCAGAGGTGTGCCTGGGGAGTGTCAGAGGTGTGCCTGGGAGTGTCAGAGGTTTGCCTGGGAGTGTCTGAGGTGTACTGGGAGTGTTGGGGGTGTGCCTGGGGCGGGAGAGGTGTACCGGGAGTGTCTGGGGTGTGGGGTGTCAGAGGTGCCTGGGGTATCAGGTGTGCCTGGGGAGTGTCAGGTGTGTGCTGGGGTGTCAGGAGGTGTGCCTGGGGTGTCAGAGCGTGCCTGGGGTGTGGTGTGTACCTGGGTGTCTGAGGTGTGCTTGGGGTGTCTGAGGTGTGTGGAGTTTCAGAGAATGCAGGGGTGTCACAGGGTGCCTGGGAGTGTCAGAGGTGTGGGGTATCAGAGGTGTACCTGGGAATATCGGAGGTGACCAGTGCCAGAGGTGTGCCTGGGAGTGTTAGAGGTGTACCTGGGAGTATCGGAGGTGTGCCTGGGAGTGTCAGATGTGTACCTGGGAGTGTTAGAGGTGTTCCTGGGAGTGTCGGAGGTTTGCCTGGGGAGTGTGAGAGGTGTCCTGGGGAGTGTCTGAGGTGTACCTGGTTGTGTCAGAGGTGTGCCTGGGGTGTCAGAGGTGTGCCTGGGGTGTCAGCGGTTTCCTGGGGTGTCTGGGGTGTGCCTGGGGTGTTGGGGTGTGCCTGGGAGCGTGGGGAGGTGTGCCTGGGGTGCCTGGTGTGCCTGGAGTGTCAGGTGTGCCTGGGAGTATCAGAGGTGCACCTGGGGGTGTCAGGTGTGTACCTAGGTGTCAGAGGTGTGCCTGGGAGTGTCTGGGGTGTGCCTGGGGTGTCTGAGGGTGAACCTGGGGTGTCTGAGGTGTACCTGGGATTGTCAGGGGTGTGCCTGGGGTGTCAGGGGTGTACCTGGGGTGACAGCGGTGTGCCTGGGGAGTGACAGTGGTGTGCAGGTGTCAGAGGTGTGCCTGGGGTGTCTGGGGTGTGCCTGGGAGTGTCTGAGGTGTACCTGGGGTGTCAGGTGTGCCAGGGAGTGTCAGAGGGTGCCGGGGGTGTCAGGGTGTGCCTGTGAGTGTCGCGGGTGTGCCTGGGGTGTCAGATGTATGCTGGGAGTATCAGAGGTGTACGTGGGGTGTCAGAGAGTGCCTGGTGGTGTGTCAGAGGTGTAACTGGGAGTGTCAGGGTGATCCTGAGAGAGTCAGAGGTGTACCTTGGAGTGTCAGAGGTGTGCCTGGGGAGTGTCAAGGGGTGTACCTAGGGTGTTAGAGGTGTACTTGGCAGTGTCTGGGGTGTGCCTGGGGTGTCTGATGTGTACCTGGGTGTATCAGAGGTGCCTGGGAGTGTTAGGGGTGTATCTGGGAGTGTCAGAGGTGTGCCTGGGGAGTGTCAGAGGGGTGTGCCTGGGAGTGTCAGGGGTGGACCAGGGGTGTCAGAGGAGTACCTGGGGTGTCAGAGGTGTGCCTGGGGTGTCAGAGGAGTACCAGGGAGTGTCAGAGGTGTACCTGGGAGTGTCAGGGGTGGACCAGGGTGTCAGAGGTGTACCTGGGATTGCCAGGGTGTATGGGTGTCAGAGGTAACAGGGAGTGTCAGAGGTGTACCTGGGAGTGCTAGGTGTGCCTGGGGTGTCTGAGGTGTGCCTGGGAGTGTCTGAGGTGTACCTGGGGTGTCTGAGGTGTGCCTGGGGTGTCAGTGGTGTGCCTGGGGTGTCAGGTGTGTGAACTGGGTGCAGGGTGTGCCTGGGTGTCAGAGGTGTGCCAGGGGTGTCAGTGGTGTGCCTCGGGGTTTCATTGGTGTGCCTGGGAGTGTCAGGGGTGTGCCTGGAAGTGTCAAGGGTGTGCCTGGGGTGACAGCGGTGTGCCTGGGCGTGTCAGAGGTGTGCCTGGGGTGTTAGTGGAGTGCCTGGGAATGTCAGAGGTGTACCTGGGGAGTGTCGGAGGTGTACATGGGTGTCAGGTGTGCCTGTTAGTGTCAGCAGTGTACCTGGGGTGTCAGGTGTATCTGGCAGTGTGGTGCCTGGGGTGTCCAGCGTGTGCCTGGGAGTGTCAGAGGGTATGCCTGGGAGTATCACAGGTGTGCCTGGGGTGTCATTGGTGTGCCTAGGAGTGTCATGGGTGTGCCTGGAAGTGTCAGGGGGTGTACCTGGGAGTGACAGCGGTGTGCCTGGGCGTGTCAGAGGTTTACCTGGTAGTGTCTGAGGTGTACCTAGGAGTGTCTCAGGTGTACCTGGAAATGTCTGAGGTGTACATGGAGTGTCAGAGGTGTATCTGGCAGTGTCAGCGGTGTACCTAGGAGTGTCAGCGGTGTACCTGGGGAGGTTAGAGCTATACCTGGGAGTATCAGAGGTGTACCTGGGAGGTCAGAGGTGTACCTGGAAGTGTCAGAGGTGTACCTGGGAGTGTCAGAGGTGTTCCTGAGGAGTGTCAGAGGTTCCTGGTGGGTGTCAAAGGTACCTGGAGTGTCAGAGGTGCACCGGAGTGTCAGAGGTGTACCTAGGAGTGCCAGAGGTGTACCTGGAGTGTCAGAGGTGTACCTGGGAGTGTCTGAGGTGTTCCAGGAGCCCAGTGTGTGTACCAGGGAGTGTCAGAGGAGCACATTGGGGTGTAAGAGGTGCACTGGGAGTGTCGGGGTGTACCTGGGAGTGTCAGAGGTGTACCTGGGAGTGTCAGAGGTGTACCTGGGAGTGTGAGGAGGTGTTCCTGAGAGTGTCAGAGGTGTACCTGGTAGTGTCAGAGGTGTACCTGGGAGGTCAGAGGTGCACGGGCGTGTCAGAGGTTTACCTGGGAGTGTCTGAGGTGTACCTGTAATGTTAGAGGTGTACCTGGGAGCGGGAGAGGTGTACCTGGGAGTGTCTGAGGTACCTGGGAGTGTCAGAGGTGTGCATGGGAGCATCAGAGGTGTACCTGGGAGTGCTCAGGTGTACCTGGGAGTGTCAGTGGTGTACCTGGGAGTGTCAGAGGCGTACCTGGGAGTGGCAGGTGTGTACCTGGGAGTGTCTGAGGCACTGGGAGGCCAGAGAAATACCAGGGAGGTCACAGGAGTACCTGGAGGTCAGAGGTGTACCAGGAGTGTTAGAGGTGTACCTGGGGGGTTGTCAGAGGTGTACCTGGGAGTGTCTGGGGTGTACCTGGGAGGTTGAGGTGTACCTGGGAGTGTCTGAGGTATACCTGGGAATGCCAGAGGTGTACCTGGGAGCGTCAGATGGTGATACCTAGAGTATCAGAGGTGTACCTGGGATGTCAGAGGTATACCTGGGAGGTGAGAGGTGCCCTGGGAGTGTCAGGGGTTCCCCGAGAGTGGCAGAGGTGTACCTGGGAGTGTCAGAGGTGTACTTGGAGGTCAGGAGGTGTACCTGGGAGTGTCAGAGGTGTACCTGGAGTCAGGGGTACCTGGGAGTGTCAGAGGTACCTGGCAGTGTCTAGTGTACCTGGGAGTGTCTGATGTGTACCTGGGTGTGTCAGAGGAGTACCTGGGAGTGTTAGAGGTGTATCTGGGAGTGTCTGGGGACATGGGAGGTCAGGGTGTGCCTGGGAGTGTTAGAAGTGTACCTGGGAGTGTCAGGGGTGTACCTGGGAGGTCAGAGGTGAACCAGGGAGTATGAGAGGGGAACAAGGGAGTGTCTGAGGTGACCTGGCAGTATCGGAGTTGTACCTGAGAATGGAGAGTGTACCTGGGAGGTCAGAGGAGTACCAGGAGTGTCAGAGGTGTACCTGGGAGGCAGAGGTGTACCTGGGAGGTCTGGGGTGTACCTGGGAGTGTCTGAGGTGTACCTGGAGTGTCTGAGGTATACCTGGGAGTGCAGAGGTGTAACCTGGGAGCGTCAGATGTATACCTAGGAGTATCAGAGGTGTACCTGGGAGGTCAGAGGCATACCTGGGAGTGTCAGAGGTGTCCCTGGGAGGCTCAGGAGGTGTTCCTGAGAGTGGCAGAGGTGTACCTGGGAGTGTGAGAGGTGTACTTGGGAGTGAGAGGTACCTGGGAGTGTCAGAGGTGTACCTGGGAGTGTCAGGGGTGTACCTGGGAGTGTCAGAGGTGTACCTGGCAGTGTCTAGGTGTACCTGGGAGTATCTGATGTGTAACTGGGTGTGTCAGAGGAGCAACCTGGGAGTGTTAGAGGTGTATCTGGAGTGTCTGGGGTGTACCTGGGAGTGTCAGATTGTGCCTGGAGTGTTAGAGGTGTGTGGGAGTGTCAGGGGTACCTGGGAGTGTCTGCTGTGTTCCTAGGAGTCTCAGAGGTGTACCTGGGAGGTGTGAGGGGTGTACCAGGAGTGTCAGTGGAGTACCTGGAATGTCAGAGGTACCTGGGAGTGTCGGAGGTGTACATGGAGTGTCAGGTGTACCTGTTAGTCATGGTGTACCTGGGAGGTCAGAGGTGTACCTGGGAGGTTCAGGTGTGTACCTGGGAGTTCCTGAGGTGAACCTGGGAGTGTCATAGGTGTACCAGGAGTGTCAGTGGTGTACCTCGGAGGTCACTGGTACCTGGGAGTGTCATGGGTGTACCTGGAAGTGTCAGGGCTGCCTGGGAGTGAGCAGTGTACCTGGGCGTGTCAGAGGTTTGCCTGGTGGTGTCTGAAGAATTGTACCTGGGTGTCTCAGGTGTACCTGGAAATGTCACAGGGGTGTGCATGGGTGTCAGGGGTGTCTGGCAGTGTCAGCGGTGTACCTGGGAGTGTCAGCGGTGTACCTGCAAGTGTTAGAGCTATTCCTGGGAGTATCAGAGGTGTACCAGGAGTGTCACAGGGAATTGTACACAGAGGTGTCTGAGGTGGCCACACAGGAGTGTCAGAATACCAGGGTGTGTCACAGGAAGTACCTGCAAGTGTCAAAAGTGTACCTGGGAGTGTGAGAGTGTACAAATTGTCTGAGTGTACACAGGAGTGACAAGAAATTGTACCTGGGAGTGTCAGGTGTGAACCGAAGTGTCAGAGAGTTACCTGAAGTGTCGAGGGTGTACCTGGGAGTGTCAGATGATACCAGAAAGGGACTGTCAGAGGTGTACTTGGGAGTGTCTGAGGGTGTAACTGGGAGTGTCCTGAGGGTGGCAACTGGGTGTCTGAGGTGTACACAGGGTGTCAGGTGCAGGGGAGTGTCAGTGGTGTACCAAGGAGTTTCATTGGTGTACCTGGGAGTGTCAGGGGTGGCCTGGAAGTGTCGGGGGTGGCACCTGGGAGTGACAGCGGTGTACCTGGGCGTGTCAAGGGTGTGCACAGGAGTGTCTGAGGTGGCCTAGGGTGTCTGAGGTGGCCGCACCAAATGTCACAGAGGTGTACATGGAGTGTCAGAGGTGTATCTGGCAGTGTCAGCGGTGTACCTGGGAGTGTCAGCGGATGGCCTTGGGAGTGTCAGAGGTGTACCTGGGAGTATCGAGGTGTACCTGGGAGTGTGAGGTGTACCTGGGAGTGTTAGAGGTGTACCTGGGAGTGTCAGGGAATTGACCACGGAGTATGAGGAGCAAGGAGGGTGTCTGAGGTGATTTCTGAGAGTGTCAGAGGTGTACCTGGTAGTGTCAGTGCAGCCTGGGAGTGTCAGAGGTGTACCTGGGAGTGTCCAGAGGTTTGCCTGGGAGTGTCTGAGGTGTGCCTGGGGTGTTAGAGGTGTACCTGGGGAGCTTGGGAGGTAGCCTGGGAGTGTCTGAGGTGGCCTGGGAGTGTCAGAGGTGTACCTGGGAGTATCAGAGGTGTACCTGGGAGTGTCCAGGTGTGGCCTACCAGGAGTGTCAGGGTGTACTGGGAGTGTCAGAGGTGTACCTGGGAGTGTCAGAGGCATTACCTGGGAGTGCTTGAGTGTGGCCCACCGGGAGTGTCTGAGGTGTGCAGGGTGTGTCTAGCAGGGTGTACTTGGGGTTTCAGAGAAATACCGGGAAGTGTCACAGGAGTACACAAGGGTGTCAGAGGTGGCCTGGGAGTATCAGAGGTTTACCTGGGAATGTCAGGTGTACACCAGAATTGCCAGAGAATTGTACCTGGGAGTGTTAGAGGTGTACCTGGGAGTATCCAGGTGTACCTGGGAGTGTCAGATGTGTACCTGGGAGTGTTAGAGGTGTACCTGGGAGTGACAGGAGGTTTACCTGGGAGTGTGAGAGGTGTCCCTGGGAGTGTCACAGGGTGTACCTGGTTGTGTCAGAGGTGGCACCTGGGAGTGTCAGAGGTGTACAGGAGTGTCAGCGGTTTTCCTAGGAGTGTCTGAGGTGTACCTGGGAGTGTTATAGGTGTACCTGGCGTGAGAGGTGGCCTGCAGGGTACTTACGAGGTGTACCTGGGAGTGTCAGAGGTGTACCTGGGAGTATCAGAAATTGCACCTGGGGGTATCAGAGTGTGTACCTAGGAGTGTCAGAAATTGTACCTGGGAGTGTCTTGGGGTGGCCTGCCTGGGAGTGTCTGAGTGAACAGGAGTGTCTGAGGTGTACCTGGGATTGTCAGAGGTGTACCTGGAAGTGCCAGGGGTGTACCTGGGAGTGACAGCGGTGTGTACCTGGGAGTGACAGTGGTGTACCTTGGAGTGTCAGAGGTGTACCTGGGAGTGTCACAGAGGTGTGCCTGGGGTGTCAGGGCCTTTGGAGTGTCAGGTGTGTACCAGGGAGTGTCAGAGAGTACCGGGGGTGTCAGAGGCCAGCACCTTGAAATTGTCAGCAATTGTACCTGGAGTGTCAAGTATACCTGGGAGTATCAGAGAGTGTACGTAAGTGTGTCAGAAGGTACTTGGTAGTGTCAGGAATTGTACCTGGGAGTGTCAGTGATCCTGAGAGAGGAGTCAGAGGGTGTACCTTGGAGTGTCAGGGAGTGTACCTGGGAGTGTCAATGGTGTACTTGGGAGTGTCAGAGGTGGACCTGGGAGTGTCAGGGGTGTACACTGAGTGTTAGGGGTGTACTTGGCAGTG
The DNA here is from genome assembly GCF_018991925.1 of Homarus americanus. Taxonomy (NCBI): domain Eukaryota; kingdom Metazoa; phylum Arthropoda; class Malacostraca; order Decapoda; family Nephropidae; genus Homarus; species Homarus americanus. The sequence continues at coordinate 5,500 of NW_024722795.1, read as the reverse complement.
TCTAGGAGGTGTACCTGGGAGTGTCTGATGTGTACCTGGGTGTATCAGAGGAGTACCTTGGAGTGTTAGAGGTGTATCTGGGAGTGTCAGAGGTGTGCCTGCTGGGAGTGTCAGAGGTGTACTGGGAGTGTCAGGGTGGACCAGGGAGTGTCAAGAGGTACCTGGGAGTGTCAGAGGTGTGTACCTGGGAGTGTCAGAACAGGGTATCAGAGGTGTACCTGGGAGTGTCAGGGGGTGGACAGGGGTGTCCAGGAAGGTGTACCTGGGGATTGCCAGGGGGTGTACCTGGGAGTGTCAGAGGAGTACCAGGGGAGTGTCAGAGGTTTACCTGGGGTGTCTGGGAGTGTACCTGGGAGTGTCTGGGGTGGTACCTGCCAGGATCGTCCTTGAGGTGGCCTGCAGAATTGTCACAGAGGTGTACCTGGGAGTGTCAGTGGTGTACCTGGGGTGTCGGGTGTGCTTGGCTGGGAGTGCACAGGTGTGCACCTGGGAGTGTCAGAGGTGTACCAGGAGTGTATAAGTGGGTGTACCAGGTTTCGTGGTGTACCTGGGAGTGTCAGGGGTAGCGCAAGTGTCCAGGGGTAGCCACCTGGGAGTGACAGCGGTGTGTACACAGGCGTGTCCAGAGTGTGCCTGGGGTGTCAGTGAGTACCTGGGAATGTCAGAGGTGTACCTGGGAGTGTCGGAGGTGGCCCATGGGTGTCAGGCCAGCACCTGTTGGTGTCAGCGGTGTACCTGGGAGTGTCAAGAGGTGTACTGGGAGTGTCAGGTGTGTACCTGGGAGGTTCCTGAGGTGAACCTGGGAGTGTCATGGGTGGCAGGGGTGTCAGTGGTGTACCCAGGTGTCATTGGTGTACCTGGGAGTGTCATGGGTGCCTGGAGGTGTCAGGAGCTGTACACCTGGGAGTGACAGCGGTGTACCTGGGCGTGTCAGGGGTTTACCTGGTAGTGTCTGAGGTGTACCTAGGGTATCTCAGGTGTACCTGGAAATGTCTGGGGTGTACATGGAGTGTCAGAGGTGTATCACAGCGGTGTCCCGGCGGTGTACCTAGGAGTGTCCAGCTTGGTGTACCTGGGAGTGTTAGAGCTAGCACACTAGGTATCCAGAGGGTGTACCTGGGAGTGTCCAGAGATTGTACCTGGAAGTGTCCAGAGGTGTACCTGGGAGTCAGAGTTGAGACAGCAGGGTGTCAGGGGTGTTCCTGAGTGTCCGAGGTGTTCCTGGTAGTGTCAAGGTGTGTGCAAGTGTCAGAGGTGTACCTGGGAGGTGTCACAGGAGGTGTACTGGGAGTGTCAGAGGTGTACCTAGGAGTGCCAGGGGTGTACCTGGGTGGCAGTGGTGCACCTTGGGTGTCAGGTGTGTACCTAGGAGGTGTCAGGGGTGTACCTGGGAGTGTCAGAGGTGTAGCTGGGGTGGCAGGTGTGTACACAGGAATGTCACAGGGTGGCCTTGCAGGAGTGTCAAGAAATACCAGGGAGTGTCATGGCGTACCTGGGAGTGTCCAGAGAGTGGCACCTGGGAGGTGTGAGAGAGGAGGTTTACCTGGGAGTGTCTGAGGTGTACAGAATGTTAGAGGTGTACCTGGGAGTGTAGAGAAAGAGTACCTGGGAGTGTCTGAGGTGTACCTGGGATTGTCAGAGGGTGTACCTGGGAGTGTCAGTCTCGTGTACCTAGGAGTGCCAGCCGTGTACCTGGGAGTGACAGCAGGGTGGCTTTGATGGGGAGTGTACCTGGAAGTGTTTGAGGTGTACCTGGGAGTGTCACAGGGTGTTCCAGGGGTGTCAGGTGTGTGTACCAGGAGTGTCAGAGGTACATTGGGGGTGTAAGAGGTGTACCTGGGAGTGTGTCGGCGGTGTGCCTGGGAGTGTCAGAGGTGTACTGGGAGTGTCAGAGGTGTACCTGGGAGTGCCGAGAGAGTGTTCCTAGAGTGTCCAAGAGGTGTACCTGGGCCCAGTGTCCAGGGGTGTGTACAGAGGTGTCAGAGGTGTACCTGGGAGTGTCAGAGGTTTACAGGAGTGTCTGAGGTGTACTGAAGCCAATGTTAGGAGGTGTACCTGGGGAGCGGGAGGTGTACCTGGTATGAGGTGTACCTGGGAGTGTCAGAGGTGTACCTGGGAGTATCAGGGTGTACCTGGGAGTGTCAGGTGTGTACCTGGGAGTGTCAGTGGGGTGGCCTGGGAATTAGTCGAAGCGTACCTGGGGTGCTTGGGTGTGTGCCTGGGGAGTGTCTGAGGTGTGCCCGGGAGTGTCAGAAGCCACCGGGGTATGCAGGAGTACCTGGGAGGTGTCAGAGGTGTACCAGGGGTGTTGGGAGGTGTACCTGGGGGTGTCAGAGGTACCTGGGAGTGTCTGGGGTGGCCTGCAAGTGTCACGAGGTGTACCTGGGAGTGTCACGAGGCATACGTGGGAATGCCAGAAGGTGTACACCTGGGAGCGTCGGAATATATACCTAGGAGTATCAGAGGTGTACCTGGGATTGTCAGAGGTATACCTGGGAGTGTGAAGGTGTCCCTAGGAGTGTCAGGGGTGTTCCCGAAGTGGCAGGGTGTACCTGCAGGGTGTCAGGGGTGTGCCCGGGGAGGTGTCAGAAGTACCTGGGGTGTCAGAGGTGTACCTGGGAGTGTCCAGGGGGGTGTACCTGGGAGTGTCAGAGGGGTGTACCTGGCGGTGTCTGGGGTGTACCTGGGAGTGTGATGTGTACCTGGGTGTGTCAGAGGAGTACCTGGGTGTTAGAGGTGTATCTGGGGTGTCTGGGGTGTACATGGGGTGTCAGAGGTGTGCCTGGGAGTATTTGGGGTGTACCTGGGGTGTCAGGGGTGTACCTGCGGGAGTGTCAGGGTGAACCAGGGGAGTATGAGGGGAGGAACAAGGGGTGTCACAGGGTGTACCTGGCGGTTTCGGAGGTGCACCTGGGAGTATCGGAGGGTGTACCACCAGGAGTGTCAGAGGTACCAGGGAGTGTCCAGAAGGTGTACCTGGGAGTGTCCAGAGGTGGCCTGGGAGTGTCACAGGGTGGCACACAGAATACAGGAGGTGTACCTGGGAGTGTCTGAGGTATACCTGGGGTGCCAGAGGTGTACCTGGGAGCGTCCGAATGTATACCTAGGAGTATGGGGTGTACACCAAGGAGTGTCAAGAGGTATACCTGGGTGTCCAGAGGTGTCCTGGGAGGTGTCAGAGGTGTTCCCGAGTGTGAGGGCAGCACAGGGTGTGAGGTGTACTTGGGAGTGTCAGAGGGTGTACACAGGAGTGTCAAGAGGTGTACCTGGGAGTGTCGAGGGGTGTACCTAGGGGTGTTAGAGTGTACCCCGGCAGTGTCTAGGGTGTACCTGGGAGTGTCTGATGTGTACCTGGGTGTATCAGAGTGTCCCTGGGAGTGTAGAAGTGATCACAGAGAGTCAAGAGGTGTACCTTGGGTGTCCAGAGATTGTACACAGGGTGTCAATGGTGTACCTGGGGTGTCAGAGGTGTACCTGGGAGTGTGAGGTGTACCTTGGAGTGTTAGAGGTGTACTTGGCAGTGTCTAGGGTGTACCTGGGAGTGTCTGATGTGTACACCAAATTGCCCATCAGAGAGTACACCAAGTGTTAGAGGTGTATCTGGGAGTGTCAGAGAGGTGTGCCTGGGAGTGTCAGAGGTGTACCTGGGAGTGTCAGGGGTGGACCAGAGTATAGAGTACCTGGGAGTGTAAGGAGGTGTACCTGGGAGTGTCAGAGGTACGGGAGTGTCAGAGGTGTACCTGCGAGTGTCTGGAGTGTACCTGGGAATTGTCTGAGAATTGTACCTGGGAGTGTCTGAGGTGTACCTGGGAGTGTCTAGGGGTGTACCTGGGAGTGTCAGTGGTGGCCTGGGAGTGTCAGGTGTGCTGGGGTGTTAGGGTGTACTGGGAGTGTCAGAGGTGTACCAGGGAGTGTCAGTGGTGTACCTCGGAGTTTCATTGGTGTACCTGGGAGTATGCAGAATTGTACCTGGAAGTGTCAGGGTGTACACAGGGTGACAGCGGGTGGCCTGGGCGTATCAGAGAATTGTGCAGAGTGTCTGAGGTGTACCTAGGGTAATGCAAGGTGTACACAAATGTCTGAGTGTACATGGAGTGTCAGAGGTGTATCTGGCAGTGTCAGCGGTGTACCTGGGAGTGTCAGCAGTGTACCTGCAAGTATGAAAGCCATACCTGGGAGTATCAGAGGTGTACCTGGGAGTGGCAGGGAGTGTACCCGGGGAGTGTCAGATGTGTACACCAGGGGCAGAGAGGTGTACACAAGTGTCACAAGGTGTACCATGGGAGTGTCAGAGGTGTACCTGGGGTATCAGAGGTGTACAAGGTATGCCAGGTGTGTACCTGAGGTGTCAAGTGTACACAGGAGTGTCTGAGGTGTACCTGGGAGGTGTCTGAGGTGTTGTACCTGGGAGTGTCACAGTGTACCTGGGATTTGTCAGAGGTGTACACAGGAGTGTCCAGTGGTGTACCCACCAAAGTGACAGCGGTGTACCTGGGAGTGACACTGGGTATACCTTGGAGTGTCAGAAGGTGGCCTACAAAGGAATAATACGAGGGTGTACCTGGGGTGTCACAGGTGCACCAGGGAGTGTCAGGTGTGTACCAGGGGAGTGTCAGAGAGAGAGGAGTACCTGGGGGTGTCAGAGGTGTACCTGTGAGTGTCAGCGTTGTACCTGGGAGTGTCAAGAGGTATACCTGGGAGTATCAGAAGGTGTACGGGGAGTGTCAGAGGAGTACCTGGTGTCAGAGGTGTACCTGGGAGTGTCAGAGGTGTTCTAGAGAGAGTCCAGAGGTGTGTACAGCAGGTGTCAGAGGTGTACCTGGGAGTGTCAATGGTGTACCTGGGGTGTCAGAGGTGTACCTGGGAGTGTCAGGGGTGTACCTAGGAGTGTTGGGGTGTACTTGGCGGTGTCTAGGGTGGCCAAGGAGTGTTTGATGTGTACCTGGGTGTATCAGAGGAGTATCTGCAAGGGTGTTGAGGTGTATCACAGGGTGTCAGAGGTGTGCTTGCAGGTGTCAGGTGTACCTGGGAGTGTCAGGGGTGGACCCGGGGTGTCAGAGGAGTACCTGGGAGTGTCAGAGGTGTACCTGGGAGTGTCAGAGGTACCAGGAGTGTCAGAGGTGTACCTGGGAGTGTCTAGGTGTACCTGGGAGTGTCTGAGGTGTACCTGGGAGTGTCACAGAGGGTGTACCTGGGAGTGTCTGAGGAGGTGTACCTGGGTGTCAGTGGTGGCCACCTGTGAGGTGTCATGTGTGTACCAGGAGTACCTTACAGGGTGTACCTGGGAGTGTCAGAAGGTGTACCAGGGAGTGTCGAGCGGGTGTACCTCGGAGTTTCATTAATTGTGCCTGGAATTGTCAGGGGTGTACCTGGAAGTGTCAGAAGGGTGTACCTGGGAGTGACAGCGGTGGCACCTGGGCGTGTCAGAGGTGGCCTGCAGAATTGTCTGAGGTGTACCTAGGAGTGTCTGAGGTGTACCTGGAAATGTCTGAGGTGTACA
>NW_024722794.1:25000-41432 GCF_018991925.1 Homarus americanus | reverse complement strand
ACGGGACGTGCTGTGACGGACGTGCCAGACGGACGTGCTGTGACGGGACGCCAGACGGACGTGCCAGGACGTGACGTAACAGACGGACGCGTCTGGTGACGGGACGTGTCAGACGGACGCCAGGCCGTGACGGATGCGTTGCGACGGGACGTGCTGTAACGGGACATGCTGGTGATGGGACGCTGCGACGGGACGTGTTGGTGACGGGATGTTTTGTGACGGGACGTGTTGCGACGGGACGTGTCAGGACGATCTGTTGCAGACGGGACGTGCCAGATGACGGTGACGGGATGTGTTGCGACGGGACGTGTTGTGATGGGACGTGTTGTGACGTGACGTGTCAGGTTGCAGACGGACGTGTGACGTGCCAGGATGGGACGTGTCAGACAGGACGTGCTGTGCTGTGATGGGATGTTGTGATGGGACGAAGAGATGGGACGTACAGGATGTACGTTGTGATGGATGTACATGATGTGATGTCTATGGGATGCGATGATGGATGCGATGGGATGCGTCAGATGGACGTACAGATGGGATGTGTTGTGATGGGATGTAAGCAGACGGGACAAGCTTGGACGTGGACGGGAAGGGACGTGTTACTGATGGGACAGCAGGAGACTGATGTAGGACACAGATGGACGTGTCATGATGGGACGTACGCCGGATGACAGGAGGATGCGACGGGACGCCAGATGGGACGTGCTGACAACACCGTCAGATGGGACGCTGTGACGGACGGCCAGACGGACGCGTGCCAGACGGACGTGTCAGGACGGGACGTGCCAGACGGACGCCGCGACGGGACGTGCTTGCGCATGACGGGACGTCAGGATGGGACGCGTCAGACGGGACGTGCTGGTGACGGGACGTGCAGGATGACGGACGTGCTGTGACGGACGTGTTGCGACGTGTCAGGTTGTGACGGATGGCGTGCGATGGGAGCGCCAGTGACGGGCCAGAGGGACGCGTTGTGATGGGACGTACAGGACGGGTGCCGGGACGCTGGTGACGGGACGGGCTGTGACGGGACGTGTCAGACGGACGTGCCAGATGACGGATGTCAGGACGGACGTGCTGGCGACGGACGTTGCGACGGGATGTGGCAGGACGGACGTCAGACGGGACGTGCTGTGACGGGACGTGTGTGACGGGATGGGCCAGGACGGGACGTGTTGTGATGGGACGCTGTGACGGACGGCTGGCGAGACGTTGCGACGGGACGGTTGTGACGGGACGTGCTGTGACGGACGGCCAGGACGGGACGTCGTCGACGGGACGTGGGCCAGGACGGGACGTGTCAGACGGACGTGTCAGGATGGACGTGCTGTGACGGACGTGTCGGACAAGGTGGATGGCGGTATGATGGACGTGTGCGACGGACGTGCTGTGACGGGACGCGGCCAGACGGGACGTGCTGTGACGGGATGCGGTCGACGGGACGGGCCGGGACGGGACGGCCAGATGGACGCGCTGCGACGGGACGGTCGTGCTGGTGACGGGATGGACGCTGGACGGCTGCGACGGACGTGTGACGGACGTAGCAGACGGGACGCGCCACGATGGGATGGGCTAGGCCAGGATGGGACGCTGTGACGGGACGTTGGTGATGGACGCTGCCAGGATGGGACGTTGGTGATGGGACGTACAGACGGGACGTGTTGTGACGGACGGGTGCGACGGGACGTGCTGCGACGGGACGTGTTGTGACGGGACGTGTCAGACGGGACGTGCTGGTGACGGGACGCATGCGACGGACGCGCCGGTGACGGACGCGCCAGGTCGCGACGGACGTGCTTCGCGGACGGGACGGTCAGACGGACGTGCTGGTGACGGGACGCGTGCGTCAGACGCAACGGCAGACGGGACGTGGGTTGTGACGGACGTCAGACGGGATGGGCCAGGACGGGTCAGGCCTGTGACGGGACGCGCCAGGACGGGACGTGTCAGGATGGACGTGGGCCAGGACGGACGTGTCGGACGGACGTGTTGCGGACGGACGTGTGCGACGGGACGCGCGCGACGGACGCGTTGCGACGGGGACGGGCCAGGCTGCGACGGACGTGTTGCGACGGATGCGTCAGGACGGGACGTGTCAGACGGGATGCCTGGTGACGGGACGCGTTGGTGACGGACGCATGACGGGACGTGCTGATGGGACGTGTTGCGGACGGACGCGTGACGGGGACAGGCGGGACGTGCCAGGACGACGTCAGGACGGGACGTGTGACGGGACGTGCTGTGACGGGACGTGCTGGTGACGACGCCGTGACGGACGTGTCAGGATGGGACGTGGGACAGGATGCGGACGACGGGTTGTGACGGACGTCGGTGACGGGACGGCTGTGACGGGACGTGTCAGGGATGGACGTGCTGGGACGGGACGTCAGGACGGGACGTACAGACGGACGTGCTGGTGACGGACGTGTCAGCGGGACGTGGCCAGACGGGACGTGTCAGGATGGACGTTGTGATGGACGGGTGACGGACGGGCGACGGACGGTTGTGGATGGACGTGGCCAGATGGGACGTGCTGTGACGGGACGTGCTGGTGATGGGACGTGTTGCGGGATGGCCAGTTGGATGGATGAGCAGATGGGACGTGGTTGTGATGGGACGTGTTGGGGATGGGACGTGTTGTGATGGGACGTGTTGTGATGGGACGTGCAGGATGTGACGTCAGGATGGGACGTGTGCGATGGATGATGATGGGACGTGGCTGCGATGACGGTGATGGACGGTTGTGACGGGACGCGTCAGATGGGACGTGTTGCGATGGGACGGGGCCAGGACGGGACGTGTGGCCAGACGGGACGTGCTGGGGATGGACGTTGTGACGGGACGGTTGGTGACGGGACGTGTGCTGTGATGGGACGTGGTTGTGCCGGGACGTGCCAGGTCAGACGGACGCAGGGACGGGACGTGTTGTGACGGACGGGCCAGACGGACGCGTCAGACGGACGCGCTGCGACGGGACGCGGCCAGACGGACGTGTCAGGACGGACGTGCTGGTGACGGACGGGCCAGGACGGAACGCCAGGACGGACGCGGGTTGCGACGGACGTGCTGTGACGGGACGTGTCAGACGGGACGTGTCAGGATGGGACGCGGTTGCGGATGGACGCTGTGACGGGACGTACAGACGGACGCGTTGCGACGGACGTGCTGTGACGGACGTCAGGATGGGGACGCGTGTCAGGCTGTGACGGGACGTGTCAGGACGGGACGTGCTGCGACGGGACGTGGCCAGGATGGACGTTGCGTTGCGGATGGGACGTTGCGTCAGGATGGGACGGGCCAGGATGGACGTGGCCTGACGGGACGGGATGCGCCGTGATGGGACGTGCGCTGGTGACGGACGCGCTGCGACGTGGGTCAGGCCAGGATGGGACGTGTCAGACGGGACGTGTTGCGACGGGACGTGCTGTGACGGGACGTGGCTGGTGACGGGACGGGCCAGGCCGTGATGGGACGTGTTGTGGACGGGATGTACAGACGGGATGTACAGGATGTGGATGTAAGCAGGATGGGAGTGGTTGTGATGGATGTTGTGATGGGATGTCAGATGGGATGTGTTGTGTTGGGATGGGCAAGGGGATGTGCTGTGATGGGATGTGTTGTGATGGGATGTACAGATGGGACGTACAGATGGGATGTTGGTGATGGGATGTGTTGTGATGGGATGTAAGCCAGATGGGATGGGCAGATGGGATGTGTTGTGATGGGATGTGTTGTGATGGGACGTGTTGTGATGGGACGTGTTGTGATGGGATGTGTTGTGATGGGATGTGTTGTGATGGGACGTACAGGTTGTGATGGGATGTGTTGTGATGGGATGTGTTGTGACGGGATGTACAGATGGGATGTAAGCAGATGGGATGTTGTGATGGGATGGCCAGGATGGGATGTAGCCAGGACGTGTTGTGGGTTGCGATGGACGTTGTGACGGGACGTGTCAGGATGACGTGCTGGTGACGGGACGTACAGACGGACGCATTGCGACGTGTCAGGTCAGGACGTGTATGCCAGACGGGACGCGGCTGTGACGGACGTGTCAGGATGGACGTGTCAGGATGGGACGTGCTGGTGATGGACGTGCCAGACGGGACGTGTCAGGACGACGGACGTATGACGGGATGTGTCAGATGGGACGTGTTGCGATGACGCCAGGATGGGACGTGGGGATGGACGCGGTTGCGGATGGGACGTGTTGTGACGGGACGTGTTTGTGACTGGGATGCTGCGATGGACGGTTGCGGATGGACGTGTCAGGACGGACGTGACAGATGGACGCGGGCCAGGTTGGGACGTGCCAGGTTGTGACGGGACGTGCCAGGATGGGACGTGCTGGTGACGGGACGTGTTGGTGACGGGACGTGCCGGTGACGGACGTGTCAGGATGGACGTACAGATGTGTCGGGTGACGGGACGTGCTGTGACGGGACGCTGTGACGGACGTGCTGGTGACGGACGTGCCGCGACGACGGGCTTGGTGACGGGACGGTCAGGACGGACGCGGCCAGGACGGACGTGCCTGGTGACGGACGTGTCAGGTCAGACGGACGGGCCAGGACGGGACGTGTCAGACGGACGTGTGTGCAGACGGGACGCGCTGGGTGACGGGACGCGGCTGGCGATGGGACGTCAGTCAGGACGGACGGGCCAGACGGACGGGCCAGGACGGGACGTGCCAGGACGTGCAGGTCAGGATGGACGTTGTGACGGGACGTGTCGTGACGGGACGTGCTTGTGACGGGACGTGGGCCAGACGGACGTGCTGCGGACGGGACGTGTCAGACGGACGCGTTGTGACGGACGTGCTGTGACGGACGTGTCAGGACGGGACGCCAGATGGACGTGCTGTGACGGGACGTGGCCAGGACGGACGCTTGGTGATGGGACGTGCTTGTGACGGGACGTGTCAGACGGACGCGGGCCAGACGGGACGTGTCAGGACGGGATGCGGGCCAGACGGGACGTAGCCCGGGACGTGCTGGCGTCAGACGGGACGTGTCAGGACGGACGCCAGGACGGGACGTGTCAGACGGGACGTGTCGCGACGGACGCGTGCTCGTGACGGACGTCAGATGCGCATGTGTCAGGACGGGACGCGTCAGGACGGGACGTGCGTGACGGACGTGGTTGCGACGGACGTGTCAGTGACGGACGTGCAGACGGGACGTGCTGGTGACGGGACGTGTCAGACGGGACGGGGTTGTTGCGGGACGTGCCAGTGGGCCAGACGGGACGTGTTGTGACGGGACGTGCCAGACGGGACGTTGCGGACGGGACGTGGCCAGGATGGGACGCTATGACGGGACGTGCTGCGTGCGGATGGACGTGGCTGGTGACGGGACGTGCTGCGGACGGACGGCCAGGACGGGACGTGTTGCGACGGGACGCCAGACGGGACGTGCGTCAGGATGGGACGTGCTGTGACGGACGGGTTGGTGACGGGACGTGGTCAGATGGACGTGTCAGGACGGGGATGCGTCAGGACGGGACGTGCTTGCGACGGGACGTGTCAGGATGGGACGTGTCAGACGGACGTGCTTGTGATGGATGCGTGTTGCGACGGGACGTGCTGTGATGCGGGACGCGGTTGTGATGGACGTGCCGCGGATGGACGTGTCAGGCCAGACGGGACGTGTATGTTGCGACGGGGACGTGGCCAGGATGGGATGTTGGTGACGGGATGTGCCAGATGACGTGTTGTGATGGGATGTTGTGATGGGACGTACAGGATGGGACGTGTTGTGACGGGATGTTGTGATGGGATGTGTTGGTGATGGGATGTGGGTGATGGACGGGGTTAGGGCTGTGGATGGGACGTGGGTCAGATGGGACGTGGCCAGGATGGGATGTTGTGATGGGACGTGTTGGTGACGGGACGTGTTGGACGGAATTGTGATGGGACGTGGTTGACGGGACGTGTTGTGACGGGACGTGTGGGACGTGGCCAGACGGGATGTGGCCAGATGGGACGTGGTTGGGGATGGACGCGGCCAGATGGACGTGGGCTGTGACGGACGTGCGTGGGATGTGACGTCAGGATGGACGTGGTTGTGACGGATGTGGCCAGATGGGACGTTGTGATGGGATGGTGGTGACGTGGTGAGCCAGGATGGGACGTGTTGGTGATGGGACGTGTCAGGATGGGATGTGTGATGGGATGTGTTGTGATGACGTGCTGTGATGGGATGTTGTGATGGTCAGGTTGGTGATGGGATGTTGTGATGGGGACGTGTTGTGATGGACGTGTTGTGGATGGGATGCGTTGTGATGGACGTTGTGATGGGATGTGTCAGATGGGAACGTGCCAGATGGACGTAAGCCAGATGGACGTGGATGGACGTGGTTGTGAGACGTGACGTTGGTGATGGGATGTGCCAGACGGGATGTCAGGATGGACGTGCCAGGATGGGACGGTTGGTGACGGGACGTGCCGTGACGGGACGGGCTGTGACGGGACGTGCATGGATGCGGATGACGTGCTGGTGACGGACGCGTCAGACGGACGTGTCAGGACGGACGTGCTGGTGACGGGACGTGTTGCGCTGGGACGTGCTGTGTTGCGATGGGACGTCAGGATGGACGTGCTGTGACGGGACGTCAGGACGGGATGTGCTGAGATGATGCGTTGTGATGGGACGTGTCAGGACGGGATGTACAGAGGGGATGTGCTGGTGATGGGACGTTGTGATGGACGTGTTGGTGATGGGACGTGTGATGGGACGTGGTCAGATGGGACGTGTTGTGATGGACGCGATGACGTACAGATGGGATGTAGCCAGATGGGATGTGTTGTGATGACGTGCTGCGATGGGATGTGTCAGGATGGGGACGTGTTGTGATGGACGTGTTGGTGATGGGATGTGTCAGGATGGGACGTGTTGTGACGGGACGCGTTGTGACGGGACGTGTTGCGATGGGACGTGTTGGTGACGGGACGTGGTCGTGTTGCGGGATGGGACGTTGCGATGGGGACGCGGGTCAGGTGGACGGGATGCGGGTTGTGACGGGACGTGGCCAGACGGGACGTGTCAGGATGGACGCCAGGCCAGGACGGGACGTACAGACGGGACGCGTCGGCCAGGATGGGACGTGCTGTGACGGACGTGCTGGTGACGGGACGTGTTGGCCGTGACGGACGTGTCGCGACGGGATGGCCAGGACGGACGTGTCAGTGGTGATGGACGTGTTGTGAGATGGGATGCGGCCAGGATGGATGTGCCAGATGGGATGTAAGCGTGATGGGACGTGTTGTGATGGGATGTCAGATGGGACGTGTCAGGATGGATGTGTCAGGATGGACGTGTTGGTGATGGGATGTGTTGTGATGGATGCGGCCAGATGGATGAAGCAGATGGGATGTTGAGTTGTGACGGGATGCGTTGTGATGGGACGTCAGACGGGACAGGTTGTGACGGGACGTGCTGTGACGGGGACGTGCTGCGACAGGACGTTTGTGACGGGACGTTGCTGTGATGACGGTTGTGACGGGACGCGTTGCGTCAGACTGGGGACGTGTCAGGCTGGACGGGACGTGCTGGTGACGGGACGGCCAGACGGACGTGCTCAGATGGGACGTGCTGTGGACGTGACGTTGCGACGGGACGCGCTGGTGACGGACGTGGCCAGGGGCTGTGATGGACGCGGCCAGGATGACGTGTCAGGATGCGATGCGTCAGGTTGCGATGGACGTGCCAGACGGGACGCTGTGACGGGACGTGCTGTGACGGGGACGTGCCAGATGGGACGTGCCGTGACGGGACGGGTTGTGACGGACGTAGCTGTGACGGGACGTGCTGGGATGGGATGTACAGATGGACGCGTTGGTGACGGGACGTGTCAGGATGTGATGTCAGGATGGACGTGCTGTGACGGGACGTGTCAGGACGGGACGTGTTGTGTCAGGATGGACGTGCTGCGACGGGACGTACAGACGGGACGTGCTGTGACGGGACGTGCTGCGGACGGGACGCGCTGCGACGGACGCGTCAGGTGACGGGACGTGTCAGGACGGGACGTGTCAGTGACGGGACGTCTGCGACGGACGGGTCACAGTGACGATGCTTGTGACGGGACGTGCTCAGACGGGACGGCCGTGACGGGACGCTGCGACGGACGGTGTGTCGTGACGGACGCCGTGACGGACGTGTGGCCAGGCTGGGAGGTTGCGTCGGGACGTGCAGGCCAGGACGGGATGCGTCAGGATGGACGTGCTGTGACGGGACGTGTCAGGACGGGACGCGTTGTGACGGACGCTGGTGACGGGACGTCAGACGGACGTGTCAGGACGGGACGGCCAGGATGGGACGTGCTGTGACGGGACGTGCTGCGACGGGACGTGTCAGGTGCGACGGGACGTGTCAGGATGGGACGTCGTTGGTGACGGGTCAGGTCAGGATGACGTGCCTGCGTGACGGGACGTGCTGTGACGACGGCCAGGATGGACGTGCTCAGGACGGACGCATCAGGACGGGACGCGTCAGACGGACGCGTCAGGACGGGACGCGCCAGACGGACGTGTCAGGACGGACGTGGCCAGGCCAGACGGACGTGTTGCGACGGACGTGTCAGACGGACGCGTGTGACGGGACGCGCTGCGACGGGACGTGCTGCACGGGACGCCAGACGGGACGCGCTGCGATGGACGTGTCAGACGGGACGTGTCAGGATGGACGGGCGACGGACGTGTCGTGACGGGACGTGTCAGACGGACGCTGGGTGACGGGACGTGTCAGGCCAGGACGGGACGCGCTGTGACGGGACGCGGTTGGTGATGGGACGTGGCCAGGACGGACGCGGTCAGGATGACGTGGTGCGATGGGACGTCAGGTTGCGACGGGACGTGTTGCGACGGACGTGCTGGTGACGGGACGTTGCGCCGGGGACGTGCTTGTGACGGGACGTGCTGTGACGGACGTGTTGCGACGGGACGTGTCATGACGGACGCTGCGACGGACGCGGGGTCAGACGGGACGCGGTCAGGACGACGTCAGGTCAGGCCGACGTCCAGACGGACGTGGCTTGGTACGGGACGTGGCCGGTGACGGGACGTGGCTGTGACGGGACGCGCTGTGACGGACGGGCTGGTGACGGACGGGCCAGACGGACGGGACGTGCCAGAGCGTCAGGCTGCGACGGGACGCGGTTGTGACGGGACGTGCTGTGACGGGACGCTGGTGACGGGACGTGTCAGACGGACGTGTCAGGTCAGGATGGACGTGTCAGGATGACGTGCCAGGATGGGACGTGTCAGACGGGACGTGTCAGGACGCGTCAGGTTGCGGATGGGACGTGCTGTGACGGGACGTGGTTGTGACGGGACGTGCAGGACGGGACGTGTCGTGACGGGATGGTCAGGATGGGAGCGGGTTGCGACGGGACGTGTTGCTGACGTGACGTGTCAGGACGGACGTGCTGCGACGGGACGTGCCAGACGACGTGCCTGCGCGTCGGTGACGGGACGTGCCAGATGGACGTGCTGGTGATGACGGGCAGATGCGGGACGGGCCAGATGGGGATGCGGCTGTGGGATGGGGAGTGTTGTGATGGGATGTAGCAGATGACGTGTTGTGATGGGGATGGCCAGATGGGATGGGCCAGATGGGATGTGGTTGTGTTGGGATGTGTGATGTGGGATGTGGGCAGATGGGATGTACAGATGGATGTACAGATGGGATGTTGTGATGGGATTTGTGGTGGACGTGTTGTGATGGGATGTGGTCAGATGGGATGTGTTGTGATGGGATGTGTTGTGATGGGATGTACAGATGGGATGGGGTACGGATGGACAGCGATGGGACGGCGATGGGATGTTGTGATGGGACGTGTCAGGATGGGACGTGGCCAGGATGGGACGTGTTGTGATGGGATGTGTTGTGATGGGACAGGTTGTATGGGACGTGCCAGATGGGACGTACAGATGGACGTGGCCAGACGTGGACGTCAGGTCAGGATGGACGGGGTCAGGACGGGACGTGCTGGTGACGGACGGGCCAGGACGGACGTGTCAGGTCAGGACGGACGCCGGGACGCTGCGATGGGACGGCCAGGCTGGACGGGGACGTGCCGTGACGGGATGTCAGGTTGCGACGTGTCAGGTTGCGATGGATGTGTTGTGATGGACGGTTGTGAGTGGGACGGCAGATGGACGTGTCAGGATGGGATGTGCTGTGGATGGGATGGGTTGTGATGGGACGTGTTAGATGTGATGCAGGATGGATGCCAGATGGGACGTGTTGTGACGGGACGTCAGGATGGATGGGTCAGGTTGCGGATGGGATGGGTTGTGACGGGGACGTGTTGCAGATGGGACGTGTTGTGACGGGACGTGTCAGGATGGGACGTGTCGTGACGGACGTGTTGGTGACGGGACGTGTTGTGATGGGACGTGCTGTGTGATGGGACGTGTCAGATGATGTGCTGTGATGGGACGTCAGGTTGTGATGATGTCAGATGGGACGTTGCGGATGACGTGTTGGTGATGGGACGTGTTGTGATGGGATGTGTTGTGATGGGATGTGTTGTGATGGGATGTACAGATGGGATGTACAGATGGGATGTGTTGTGGATGGGATGTGTTGTGATGGGATGTACAGGATGGGATGTGATGTGTTGTGATGGGATGTGTTGTGATGGGATGTGTTGGTGATGGGATGTTGTGATGGGATGTTGTGATGGGATGTGTTGTGTTGTGATGGATGTGCTGGTGATGATGTGTCAGGATGGGATGTGTCAGGATGGGATGTAAGCCAGATGGGATGTGTTGTGATGGGATGTGTTGTGATGGGATGTGTTGTGATGGGATGTCAGTTGACGTTGCCAGGATGGGATGTCAGATGGGATGTGTTGTGATGGGACGTGTTGTGATGGGATGTGTTGGTGCTGGGATGTGTTGTGGCCAGATGGGATGTTGTGATGGGATGTGTCAGATGGGACGTGTTGTGATGGGATGTGCTGTGATGATAAGCAGATGGGATGTGTCAGGTTGTGATGGATGTGCTGTGATGGGATGGGGTTGGTGATGGGACGGTGTGATGGGATGTGTTGTGATGGGATGTTGTGATGGGATGTGCTGTGGATGGGATGGGCGATGGACAGCTGTGGATGGGATGTACAGATGGGATGTGTTGTGATGGGATGTGCTGTGATGGGATGTGTCAGATGGGATGTGTTGTGGATGGGATGTGGTTGTGATGGGATGTAAGCAGATGGGATGTGTTGTGATGGGATGTGTCAGGATGGGATGCAGTTGTGATGATGTGTTGTGATGGATGTGTTGTGATGGGATGTGTTGTGATGGGATGTTGTGATGGGATGCTGTGATGGGATGTATGATGGATGTACAGATGGGATGTGTTGTGTTGTGATGGGATGTGTTGTGATGGGATGTGCTACAGGATGGTGACGCAGATGGATGTCAGGATGAGGATGTACAGATGGGACGTGTTGTGGATGGGACGTGTTGTGATGGGATGTACAGGATGGACGTGCCAGATGGGACGTGCTGGTGATGTGATGACGTGTTGTGATGGGACGTAAGCCAGGATGGGACGTAATGATGACGTGTTATGATGGGACGTGCCAGGTTGTGGATGGACGTGTTGTGGACGGGACGCAAGGTGATGGGACGTGGCCAGGACGGGTGATGTGATGGACGTCGGTGACGGGACGTGCTGTGATGGGACGTGTCAGTCAGGATGGGATGCTGTGATGGGACGTAGCCAGGATGGGACGTGCTGGTGGATGGGACGTGGCCAGATGGGACGCTGTGATGGGACGTGCTGTGGATGGGACGCCAGTTGGCGATGGACGCTGGTGACGGGACGGGCCAGGATGGACGCTGCGGATGGACGTGTCGGTGACGGGACGTGCTCAGATGGGATGCTGTGATGGACGTGTCAGATGGGATGTGCCGTGACGGGACGTGCTGTGACGGACGTGCCAGGCTGGTGACGGGACGTTGCACGGACGCTGTGACGGGACGTGCTTGCGATGGGACGTCAGATGGACGTGTCAGGATGGGACGTGCTATGCTGGGATGTGGCAGGCCAGACGACGTGTCAGGATGGGACGTGCCAGACGGACGCTGTGACGGGACGTGCCAGATGACGTGGCCAGATGGACGTACAGATGGGTAGGCCAGACGGGATGCGCCAGACGGGACGTGCCAGGATGGGACGGGCCAGATGGACGCCAGTCAGGATGGACGTGCTGGTGACGGGACGTACAGACGGGACGGGCCAGGCCAGGATGACGTGCTGTGACGGACGCCAGTCAGGACGTGTCAGGATGGGACGTGCCAGATGGACGTCAGAAGGGACGTGCAGCGTGACGGGATGTCGGCCAGGATGGACGTACAGCCGCGGATGGACGTTGCGGATGGGACGTACAGGATGGGACGTGCTGTGACGGACGTACAGACGGGACGTGCTGTGATGGACGTACGGTGACGGGACGTGCTGTGATGGACGTGCTGTGATGGGACGTGTGCCGTGACGGGACGTGCTGTGACGGGACGTGCTGGTGACGGGACGTGCTTGTGACGGGATGCGTCGGGACGGGACGTACAGGACGGGGATGTGCCGTGACGGGACGTGCTGTGACGGGACGCCGTGACGGGGACGTGCTGGCCGTGATGGGATGTTGGTGATGGGATGTGTCAGATGGGACGTGTTGTGATGGGATGGACAGTGTTGTGATGGGGATGCTGGTGATGTGGGATGCCAGATGGGATGTTAGGCTGTGATGGGATGTACAGGATGTGGGATGTGTTGTGGTTGTGATGGGATGTGTTGTGATGGGATGTGTCAGATGGGATGTACAGATGGGATGTTGTGATGGGATGTGTTGTGATGGATGTGTTGTGATGGGATGCTAGATGGGATGTGTTGTGATGGGATGTGTGTTGTGATGGATGGGATGAGCCAGATGGGATGTTGTGATGGGATGTGTTGTGCTGGTGATGGGATGTGTTGTGATGGGATGTACAGATGGGATGTGTTGGGTGTGATGGGACGTGTTGTGATGGGATGGCACAGATGGGATGCTGTGATGGGACGTGCTGTGAAGGGATGTACATGCTGGGATGTCAGGATGTGATGGGATGTACAGATGGGACGTGCTGTGATGGGATGTGTTGTGATGACGTGCTGTGACGGGACGGCCAGATGGGACGTGTTGGGATGGAAGGTGTTGGTGATGGGATGTGTTGTGGTTGTGATGGGATGTGTTGTGATGGGATGTGTTGTGATGGGATGTGTCAGATGATGTGTTGTGATGGGATGGGGCAGATGGGATGTGTTGTGATGGGATGTACAGATGGGATGTTGTGATGGGATGTACAGATGGGATGGCAGATGGGATGTACAGATGGGATGTACAGATGGGATGGGATGTTGTGATGGATGCCAGATGGATGTTGTGGATGGGATGTGGCGTGATGGGATGTGTTATGTCAGACGTGGTGATGGGATGGTGTTGTGACGGGATGTGTTGTGATGGGACGTGCTGTGATGGGATGTTGTGATGGGATGTGGGACAGATGACGTGTTGTGATGGGATGTGCTGTGATGACGTACAGCAGATGGGCAGGCCAGGATGGGACGTGTCAGGATGGATGCCAGGATGGGACGTGTTGTGATGGGATGTGTTGTGCTGTGACGGGATGCTGTGACGGGACGTGCTGTGACGGGACGTACAGTTGCGGATGGGATGTACAGATGATGTGTTGTGATGGGATGTGTTGTGATGGGATGTGCCAGATGGGACGTGTTGGTGATGGGATGTGGGTTAGGATGTGGATGGGATGAAGCTGTGATGTGATATGATATGTTGCGATGGGATGTACAGATGGGATGGCAGATGGGATGTGTTGTGATGGAAACGTCAGGATGGGATGTGCTGTGATGGATGCTGTGACGGATGGCCAGATGGGATGTACAGATGGGATGTGCTGTGATGGGACGTGCCAGATGGGATGTGTTGTGGCTGTGACGGGGATGGCCAGATGGGATGTGGGTCAGGATGGGATGCCAGATGGACGTGGCCAAGGATGGGATGTGTTACAGATGGATGTGTCAGGATGGGATGTGCTGTGATGGGATGTTGTGATGGGATGTGTCGTGCCAGGATGGGATGCCAGATGGGATGTGCTGGTGATGGGATGTAAGCCAGATGGATGCGTGTGCTGGTGACGGGATGTACAGATGGGATGTACAAAGATGGGGATGTGATGTGCTTGTGATGGACGTGTTGCGATGGACGTGGTCAGGTTGGACGGGACGTGCTGTGACGGGATGTGCTGTGACGGGACGTGACAGATGGGAGGTGTGCTGTGATGGACGTACAGTGCGATGGACGTGCTGCGATGGGACGTGTTGTGACGGGATGCGGCCAGGATGGACGTGTAGGCCAGATGGGATTGGGTGACGGGACGGCAGATGGACGTGCTGTGATGGGACGCTGTTGGCGGGATGTGCTGTGGATGGACGTGTCAGGATGCGTGACGCTTGCGACGGGACGTGCTGTGACGGGACGTGTCAGGCCAGGATGGACGTGTCAGATGGGACGTGCTGGTGACGGGAGGTGCCGATGGGACGGGAGGCCAGGATGGGACGTGCTGTGGATGGGACGTGTTGCACGGGACGTGGCCGTCAGGATGGGACGTGTCAGATGGACGTGCTGTGACGGGATGTGCTGGTGATGGACGTGATGTGATGCGGACGTGCCAGATGGGACGTGCTGGGACGTCAGTCAGTGACGGACGTCAGGATGGGACGTGCTGTGATGACGCTGCGACGGGACGTACAGATGGGATGTGTTATGATGGGATGTACAGGTTGTGATGGGATGTACAGATGGGATGTACAGGATGGGATGTGCCAGACGGGATGTGCTGTGATGGGATGTGGCCAGATGGGATGTACAGGATGGGATAGCCAGATGGGATGTGTTGTGATGTGGATGGGACGTGGCCAGATGGGACGTGTTGTGACGGGATGTGCTGTGATGGACGTTGTGATGGGACGTGTTGTGATGGGATGCTGTGATGGACGTTGTGATGGGATGCCAGGTTGGGATGCGATGTGTTGTGATGGGATGTGCTGTGAGATGGGATGTGCTGGTGATGGACGTGCTGTGATGGGATGTGCTTGTGATGGGATGTTGTGCCAGATGGGATGTCAGGATGGATGTACAGATGGGACGCTGTGATGGGACGTTGTGATGGGATGTGCTGTGCTGCGATGGGACGTGCTGTGATGGACGTTGTGATGACGTTGTGATGGGATGTGTCAGGATGGGACGTGCTGGTGATGGGACGTGCTGTGAGGGATGTTGTGATGGACGTGATGTAGTTGGGATGGGACAAGGTGATGGGATGTGTTGTGATGGGATGTGTTGTGTTGTGATGGGATGTTGTGATGGGATGTACAGATGGGATGTGTTGTGATGGGATGTGTTGTGATGGGATGTGTTATATTGAGATGTGATGTGTTGTGATGGGATGTACAGATGGGATGTGTTGTGATGGGATGTGTTGTGATGATGTTGTGATGACAAGCAGATGGGATGTGTTGTGATGGAATAAAGGTGATGGGATGTACAGTTGTGGGGATGGGATGTGGCCAGATGGGATGTGGGCAGATGGACGTGCTGGATGGATGTACAGATGGGATGTTGTGATGGGATGTGTTGTGATGGGATGTGCTTGTGATGGGATGTGTTGTGATGGATACAGATGGGATGGGACGTGCCAGGATGGATGTGATGGACGTAAGCCAGATGGATGCTGTGATGGGATGTTATGATGGGGACGTGTTACGTTGACGGGATGTACAGGATGGGACGCAAGGTGAACGGACGCTGTGATGACGGCTGTGGATGGACGTGTCAGGATGGACGTGCCAGTGACGGGACGTGCTCGTGACGGGACGTGGCCAGACGGATGTGCCGTGATGGCACGGGCCAGGATGGACGCGCTGTGACGGGACGTGCCGTGACGGACGCTGTGTCAGGATGGGACGCTGTGACGGGACGTGTCAGACGGACGTTGCGTCAGGATGGGACGTGTCAGACGGGACGTGTTGTGTCAGTGACGTGTCAGGATGGAACGTGTCAGGATGGACGCTGCAACGGGACGTGCCAGGCAGATGGACGTGTCAGGACGCGACAGGATATGCTGTGACGGGATGCGTGCTGGCGACGGACGCTGTGACGGGACGCCTGTGACGTCGGCTGCGATGGATCGCCAGTGATGGATTGCCAGACGGGACGTAGCTGGTGAACGGGACGGTCAGACGGACGCTGTGACGGATGCCAGTGTCAGGATGACGTGTCAGACGGGACGTGTTGACGGACGTGCTGTGACGGGACGTGCCGAGACGGGACGTGCTGCGACGGGACGTGCTGTGACGATGCGGCTGTG
>NW_024722794.1:10000-17500 GCF_018991925.1 Homarus americanus | reverse complement strand
TGTTGCCCAGCCCAGCCCAGCCCAGACCAGCCCAGCCCAGCCCAGCCCAGCCCAGCCCAGCCCAGCCCAGCCTAACCTAGTCTTGCCTAGATATAGCGTAGCCTTAGATGAAGTTTAAGAAAGTTAACCTAACCTAACC
Source organism: Homarus americanus (assembly GCF_018991925.1). Taxonomy (NCBI): domain Eukaryota; kingdom Metazoa; phylum Arthropoda; class Malacostraca; order Decapoda; family Nephropidae; genus Homarus; species Homarus americanus. Next base: position 17,361 of record NW_024722794.1, on the reverse strand, counting down.
TAACCCCTGAGTATACCTCCCCAGGGTAGGTTAGGAGTAAAACAATATGGTCATAGCTTTACTCACACTCACTCACTCACTCACTCACTCACCACTCACACACTCACCACTCACTTCACTGACCACACGTCAGTGAAGTATCAACCTCCAGTTTCCGTCTCCACCTCCTCCGCCGACTCAAGTCCTCGGAGTTCCTGCACACGAACTCCTCAGTGTTTCAAACAACATTCATACTTCCCAAGCTCACCTATGCCTCCCCACCTGGTCTTCCTCCCAAATGCCACACACAACGTAAACACCTAGAAAAAGTGCAAAAGAGGGCATGCAAGATTATTCTCCCTTCCTACTCCACATATCAAAGCGCTCAACACTGACCCTTTCGACTCTCACTGACCATCACCACGACCTCATCTGCAAATTTGGTATGAAGCTTCTACACCATCCCCGACACCGGCCCTACTACCACCTGAGATCCCTTGTCCGAGAATTGCTGTTCGACACCACAACCGCATCCAGCCCATACGTGCACGAACTGATCGCTATAAGAACAGCCCAGTCCCAACCATTGTAAAATTATCAATAACTGTAATAAATCAGTGTAATCCATCAGAGCAAACACTGCTCCTTGCACTGTCACTATGTTGAAATGAACTGTAGTTTGAGCTTTTTCCACATCTAGTTATTATATATCTTATTTGTATCACTTATGTTATGTATATTATTTGTAATTCGTAACCCATTCCCCAAATATGTAACTATATTTTTCAGCCTTCGGCTGCCAAGCTCTTTCAATAAACCGTTAATTATTATTATTATTACATACACACTCACTACTCACTCACTCACACACTCACACACTCACTCACTCCACCACTCACCACAAACTCACTCATCCCTTGCCAGCCAGTGTGACCCCAGCCAAGAGTTAGTTAAGTGGTGTGTGAGTCAGACTTGATACGTCACACTTCCTCCACCACCACCACTACTATCACCACCACCTCCACCTGCGTCATCACTCACCCTCTTATCACCACATCCTATTACACCCGTCACCGCCTCGTGCTCTCTCTCACGCACTTTATAATTGTAAGACAATGGCTGAGACGGCGTGAGACTTACCAATGTATGTATGTATGTATGTATGTATGGATAAGCTCTACATTTAATCAACCTCCGAAAAGTGACGATTCCATTTATCAGTTATCAGCCATTATTTAAAACCCATATTTAATCTTATTTATTTATTCATTTATTCATTTTCATATCAAAGAAACATTGCCAATGCGTTTCCTCCTTCCACTGATGACGTCAACAGCCACTTCATGATTGGTAGCTTAATGCCCGTGACGATATAGCTACATCATGATTGGGTCCTCAAGTGCCCGTGATATCGGAAGCTACTCTATGATTGGTCGCTCATTGTAAACAAAAACAAAATTTAGCTGATAGTTCGGGGAAAAGAAGGGGTGTTAATGGGTAAAAGAAGGGGGTTAATGGAAAGGGAAGGGGGTAAAAGAACGGAGGGGGGTAAAGGGTATTGCAATTGGTACCAACTAACCCCTTACATACAATACGATAATTAACCCTTTGAGTTTACGATAGTTCAAACCCCACTAAATGAAGACGATACTGTTAACCCTCAGACACCCCCAGAGAACCCCCAGAACCCCCCAGAGAACCCCAGAACCCCCCGAGAAATATATTTTAATTCAGAGTACAATATATATCCCTCCAGTAAAACACTTAAAAACAAAACACCCCAGAGTGCAGCACCCTCAACCCACCCCCTACCCTCCCTTCCCTCATGAGTACACAATATTTACAACCCCCTTGAGTACGATATTTTAAACCTCAGTAAGATGATTCCACTCTGGCTGGGGTGGTGTGATTATAGGTCAGGTTAGGTCACATCTGGTTGGGTTAGGTTACGCCTGGTTAGGTTTGGTTAGAGTTGGGTTTGGTTAGGTTGGGTTTGGTTAGGTTAGGTTGAGTTAGGTTAGGTTAGGTTAGGTTAGGTTAGGTTAGGTTGGGTTGGTTGGATTAGGTTAGGTTAGGATTAGTTAGAGTTAGGTTAGGTTAGATCTCGTCATTCACTCTCCCCCTACTCCTCCCCTACCCTACCCCTTTCCCTCCCGCAGACGGCCTTCATAGAGCCAGCCGACGCATTAAGGGTTAGTTAGATATAAACCGAGTGAATCGAGGCGGGGAAATCAATAAGGGGGGGTGTCAGTAGTATCAGAATCAGAGAACGACGTGTCAAATCTCCCTGAGCATCGATCAATAGGTTCTAATTGTATCTGCCAGGCTCACCCCCTACGGCGGCTGTGGTGGTGGTAGTGGTGGTGGTGAAGTTAGAGGCTCAAGAAGCTTGATGGTTGTGGTGGTGATGGTGATAGTGTTGGTGGTAATAATGGGAACTGAACCACTTGCCGTCACACCACACTATACCACACTATACCCACACCACTGCTATATACCTTGGGATAATTTCTCTTTGTTTACATTCTACGTAGATTTAACTCATGACTTACATTATACTCGTGTCTGTATGTGTGTGTGTGTGTATGTATGTGTGTGTGTGTATGTATGTATGTGTGTGTATGTATGTATGTATGTCTCTATCATCAACACTATTCACTATACTCGTCTCCCTCTCACCTCCTTCACCCTCACTTCCCTCACCCTCACCTCCTTCACCACTCACTTCCTCACCACTCACCTCCCTCACCTCACCTCCCTCACCCTCACCTCCCTCACCCTCATCTCCCTCACCACTACCTGTAATCAAGAGGAGGATGTCCACTCACCTGGTGTCTCTTACGACACACACACACACACACACACACACACACACACACACACACACACACACACACACACACACACACACCCTACAATTAATATCAGACAGTTTTCTGAAGGGCAGGTTGTGGTGGCCATTCAATGCTCAACTTTGTAGGTTTGAGGGTTGTGTGTGTGTGTGTGTGTGTGTGTAATAATAATAATTAACGGTTTATTGAAAAGAGCTTGCAGAAGGCTGAAAATATACAGTTACATATTTGGGGAAATGGGTTACAATTACAAATAATATACAAGTAACATAAGTGACACAAATAAGACATATAATAACTAGATGGGGAAAAGCTCAAACTACAGTTCATTTCAACATAGTGACAGTGTAAGGAGTAGTGTTTACTGGGGGTGAATACACTGATTTATTACAAGTTATTGATAATTTTTACAATGGTTGGGACTGGGCTGTTCTTATAGCGATCAGTTCGTGCATGTATGGGCTGGATGCGGTTGTGGTGTCGAACAGCAATTCTCGGACTAGGGATCTCAGGTGGTAGTAGGAGCCGGTGTCGGGGATGGTGTAGAAGCTTCTTCAAATTTGCAGATGAGGTCGTGGTGATGGTCAGTAAGTCGAAAGAGGTCAGTGTGTGCTGCTTTCCACAGCTGCCACAGGAAGCACTAGGCGGAGGCGTGGAAGAACGTGTGGCAGCCTTCGCGTTGTTGGCCGCCTTCTTATCCTTCTTGTATTGTGAGATAGCTCTCACAGCAGGTGGGGCCCATAAGGCAGAGGTGGCGGACTTGGTGGCCTCGTATGACCGACATTCAGTCACTACCACCTGGAGTGTGGAGGAAGCGTCCAGGGGGATGAGTCGCTGCATCAACTCTTCGTGCCTGACACCTGTCAAGATCCCGTGCTTGATCCAGGCTTCCTCACATTCCCGGCTGTGCGCCTTGCAGACGTCGATCTCCTCCGACAAACTCCTCAAACGTACAAAAAAGTCGTCAAAGGATTCGTTCTCCGCCTGCTTGCAGCTGGTAAAGGCACGGCGATGCAAAGCCTCGTTGTTCCGACTCTTAACATGCTCCTGTAAAAGGTCGAGCACATCCGTCACTGAAGAGGTAGAGTCGGGAGGCACGTGCAACGTGTACTCCAAAACTCTCTGGGTCTCCAGCGACAAACACATCCGCAGTTGGATGAGCTGTTTGTTTGGAGGCATGCTGTCAAGGTCCACCATCGTGGAGTAATCTGTCCAATGCCGCCTCCACTCACGAAAAAGCTGAAACGTGACGTCTGGTGAGAGGGCGGGTGGGGGTTGAACAGATGCCTTGGGAGCTGTTGGGGTAGCAAGAGTACCTGGAGGACGCTGGTGTGGTGGAGGAGGGAGTGTACTGGCGCCTTGAAGCGCGCTACTTGCAAGTGAGGGAGGGTGGGCTAGCGCCAGGGTCGCCAATAGCGCCTCAAAACGCAACTTTTCCTCCTCTGTTCGTGTCTCCTCCCTCTGAAGTTCCATCTCTCTGCGTCTCTCGTCCCGGTCGTCCATCCACTTCAGAATTGTGGCGATGTCCGTCACTGGAGGTGGAGGATGAGAGTCTGTGCCCGGTGGAGGGGAAGGTGGTGGGGAGTCGTGTCTCCCATCTTGACGTCCCTTCTTACCTCCCATCTTTGTGTGTGCGTGGACTGCACTGTTTAATATATAAAGTGGCGCCTCAACAGCTCGAACCACATATATATGACATAAACAGCGCAAAAATCACGCCTGTGGTCCACTGTTCTGTCCGTGAGTGAGTGCGTGCGTGCGTGTGTGTGTGTGTGTCTCAGAGCGGAGCGTGGTGGCTGGCGGAGGCGGAGGCAAGACCAGTGTCCCACCGGATGTCGCACGAGAAGGGTGTACGCCTGCGTGCTCCGTGGGTACCACAAAAAAACAGGCCAATGCTCAACTCAGCTCTAGACACACACTAATACACTGACACTAACACTGCCACCGTCACTAAAACGCACTGTGACGGAGCAACACTGCACATCGCGGCGAAACACAGCGCAACACAACACAACACACTATGAGTCGACGCGCATCACCGGCAGACGTAACTGTCGGCATTGTTCACACACTTTGTAAGTCCACAGATCCTAGACACTGCGCCATGAAAGTTACTAGTGTGCCCTGAAGAATGCAGTGATGGCTAGGGAAACACTGAGTAACACTGAGTCCGTTTATTATGGATGAGAGAAATACAAGTGGTGACTCGCGTGTGCCATGCACGGCTCACACAGTCAGACTAAGGCTGCCTTGCCATATGGCAGCCTCGGGGCAATGTTGCCACATAACACGTGCAGTGTTGCCACGTGATTATATATATAAATGCTACTCGGCACAGTAGCTTATGTACAGGGTTGCTACTCGGCACAGTAGCTTATGTGAGTTGCTACTCGGCACAGTAAGCTTAGATACATAACCTACAATAACGTATTCTTGGCGTTGAAATCACGAAAAAGTTTACACAGGAAATAAGTAAACAGTGAAGGCAGAAGCAAGATGGTTGCCACTTCCTTGAAACACACTGGGTGAATTACGTTTAGCACAATATTTACTTGACACCCACCACTTGAGGGCGAGAATAAGACCCGCCACTTGAGGGCGAGGAATAAGACCCACCACTTGAGGGCGAGGAATAAGACCCACCACTTGAGGGCGAGGAATAAGACCCACCACTTGAGGGCAAGAATAGACCCGCCACTTGAGGGCGAGAATAAGACCCACCACTTGAGGGCGAGGAATAAGACCCACCACTTGAGGGCGAGGAATAAGACCCACCACTTGAGGGCGAGGAATAAGACCCACCACTTGAGGGCGAGATAAGACCCACCACTTGAGGGCGAGAATAAGACCCGCCACTTGAGGGCGAGAATAAGACCCACCATAGGGCGAGGAATAAGACCCACCACTTGAGGGCGAGGAATAAGACCCACCACTTGAGGGCGAGAATAAGACCCACCACTTGAGGGCGAGAATAAGACCCACCACTTGAGGGCGAGGAATAAGACCCACCACTTGAGGGCGAGAATAAGACCCACCACTTGAGGGCGAGAATAAGACCCACCACTTGAGGGCGAGAATAAGACCCACCACTTGAGGGCGAGAATAAGACCCACCACTTAGGGGCGAGAATAAGACCCTGCGGGAATAAGACCCACTTGAGGCGAGGAATAAGACCCACCACTTGAGGCGAGGATAAAGACCCACCACTTGAGGGCGAGAATAAGACCCACCACTTGAGGGCGAGGAATAAGACCCAACACTTGAAGCGAGAATAAGACCCACCACTTGAGGGCGAATAAGACCCACCACTTGAGGGCGAGAATAAGACCCACCACTTGAGGGCGAGAATAAGACCCAACACTTGAGCGAGGAATAAGACCCACCACTTGAGGGCGAGGAATAAGACCCACCACTTGAGGGCGAGGAATAAGACCCACCACTTGAGGGCGAGGAATAAGACCCACCACTTGAGGGCGAGGAATAAGACCCACCACTTGAGGGCGAGATAAGACCCACCACTTGAGGGCGAGAATAAGACCCGCCACTTGAGGGCGAGAAAGAACCACCACTTGAGGGCGAGAATAAGACCCACCACTGAGGGCGAGGAATAAGACCCACCACTTGAGGGCGAGAATAAGACCCACCACTTGAGGGCAGGAATAAGACCCACCACTTGAGGGCGAGGAATAAGACCCACCACTTGAGGGCGAGAATAAGACCCACCACTTGAGGGGCAGAATAAGACCCACCACTTGAGGGCGAGGAATAAGACCCACCACTTGAGGGCGAGGAATAAGACCCACCACTTGAGGGCGAGGAATAAGACCCGCCACTTGAGGCGAATAAGACCCGCCACTTGAGGGCGAGAATAAGACCCACCACTTGAGGGCGAGAATAAGACCCACCACTTGAGGCGAGGAATAAGACCCGCCACTTGAGGGCGAGGAATAAGACCCACCACTTAGGGGCGAGGAATAAGACCCACCACTTGAGGGCGAGAATAAGACCCACCACTTGAGGGCGAGGAATAAGACCCACCACTTGAGGGCGAGATAGACCCACCACTTAAGGGCGAGGAATAAGACCCACCACTTGAGGGCGAGGAATAAGACCCACCACTTGAGGGCGAGGAATAAGACCCACCACTTAGGGCGAGGAATAAGACCCACCACTTGAGGGCGAGGAATAAGACCCACCACTTAGGGCGAGGAGAATAAGACCCACCACTTAAGGGCGAGCGTTCCCAGGTGTTCCCTCACTACATGACTCTGTATTTAAGGGCTACACGACCTACCACTTAAATACAGTTCTCTTAAGCCGGACCTCTTACTTAAAATGACAAGATATTATCGGTAAGGCTATAAGTACGTGACTAAGTACTCGGCCGTGTGGTGTGGTGTTGGTGTGGTGTGGTGTGGTGTAGTGTGTGGTGTGGTGTAGTGGTGTGGTGTGTGGTGTGTCATATCGTGTGTGGTATGGTGTTGTGGTGTGGTGTCGTGTGTGGTGTCTTGTGTGGTATGGTGTGGTGGT
>NW_024722794.1:0-5000 GCF_018991925.1 Homarus americanus | reverse complement strand
GTCTTTTTTAATAGTAGGGGTCTTTTTTAAATATTAAGGTCTTTTTTAAATATTAGGGTCACTTTTAATATTAGGGTCTTTTAAATATTTAGGGTCGTTTATATTATTGGTCTTTTTTTAAAATATTAGGGCTTTTTAAATATTAGGGTCTTTTTCAAATATTAGGGTCTTTTCTAAATATTAGAATTATTTTTCTAAATATTAGGGGTCTTTTCTAAATATCAAGAGCCTTTTCTAAATATTAGGGTCTTTTTAAATATTAGGGCTCTCTTTTAATATTAGAGTCTTTTTAAATATTTGGGGTCGTTTATATTAGTGGTCTTTTTTAAATATTAGGGCTTTTTTAAATATTAGAGGTCTTTTTAAATATTAAGGGTCTTTTTCTAAATATTAAGGGTCTATTTCTAAATATTAGGGTCTTTTTCTAAATATCAGGGTTTTTTCTAAATATTAAGGGTCTTTTTCTAAATATTAGGGTCTTTTCTAAATAAAGGTCTTTTCTAAATAGGGGTCTTTCTAAATATTAGAGGATCTTTTCTAAATATCAGGGTCTTTTTCTAAAATATCAGGAGGCTTTTTTCTAAATATTAAGGGCCTTTCTAAATATTAGGGTCTTTTTTCTAAATATTAGGGTCTTTTTCTAGAGTCTTTTTCTAAATATTAGGGTCTTTTCTAAATATTAGGGTCTTTTTCTAATAGAGGTCTTTTTCTAAATATCAAGGGTCTTTTTCTAAATATCAGGGTCTTTTTCTAAATATTAGGGTCTTTTTCTAAATATTGGGGTCTTTCTAAATATTAGGGTCTTTTCTAAATATTAGGGTCTTTTTTTAATATTAGAGGTCCATTGTAATATAAGGTCCTACCCCACTTATACCAGGTGATGCCTCAGGTAATTTCTCTCTCGCCTTCGTCATGTAATATTCATAAGGAAGGTGTATTACTCCTCTGAGGGTGGGGTGAAGGGGTGGGGTCAGCCGCTTTCCTTATAAGGTGTCAAGTGATGCTGACAATATTACCATACTCGACTATCATCTTCACTACTAGACGCCATTGTAGTATTTTTTATTTCGAAGGCTAAACGATTTTATTAACTTTGAAATCCTTCCACTCACTCCAAGTACACAAGGGTTAATATTGCAAAATCACCTTTCATATTTGCAATAAAGTTTAATTTCTGCAATATTGATGGAATTATTTTGCCATGTAGTTTTTAATTTGTTGGAGGTATTAGTTTAGTGTTTGCATTTATTGTTATTTTTTGTAATAAACACCTTAATTTCTTGCAATAAATACACCATCATTTGCAATAAAATCTCTTTGGTTGCAATAAACTCTCCAGTCCTTGCAATTAAATACACCATTTTGCAATAAACCAATTATTACCGCAATAAACAAACCCATCTTGTGCAACAAAAAACCCGGTCAGTGGTTTTTGTCAGAAACCTTAAATTTCTGTATTCAATTGACTCTCTCATTACCGGCCATTACTCTCTGCTCATCCTAATAAAAGATTTCAATTATAGCAACATCAACTAGAGGACTGTGAGATGCGCGCGCGCGTGTGTTTGTGTGTGTGTGTGTGTGTGTGTGTGTGTGTGTGTACAAAATAAGGTGTTCATTACCGACACACAATAAGACCGGAATTAATCACGTTTCTTAGCACAACTTCTAATTGAATATTTCCCAAAAAGAAACACTTGAGACCTGAGAGAGAGAGAGGGGGGTATTCACTTAGCAGGTCAATAATACGGTGAATTCAACTAAGACTAATAAATATATTCTTGAAAAACTCGTATCTCGTGTGTGTGTGTGTGTGTGTGTGTGTGTGTGTGTGTGTGTGTGTGTAAACTGGATAAAGCTATAGGTATTATGTTTATTTACGTGTTTCTTTGACTAGTATAAACAGAACGCAGGAAAAGACAGTGTTTTTTCTGAGTGTGTTTCATTTGTCTAGATGTAAACAGTTAAGGGAAAGAAAAAGATGTTTGTTGTGTGTGTTTGTTTGTACACTGTAAACATAAGAGTGTAAAAGGAGGTGTGTTTTTGGTCTCTGAAAGCAAACACAGAAATAGATGTTTTGTTTATTGTTTGTTTGGTTGTCCAGTGTAAACAACAGACTGTAAAAGCAGCCTGTTTTGTGTTCACTCTTTTTGAGGTAAACAATAAAAAGACCATAATATAATTATTTCATGTTTATTTGCTGATTGTAAACAAAAAACATTAACAAAATGTTTTTCAGTGTTTGTTGTTCAAAGTAAACACAATAAAAATAACTATAAGTATCTTCTTTCCTGTGTCTTCTTAGGGTTTTTTTGTCTAATGTAAACATAAAAAAGCAAAAAGCCTTCGTATTATTGTTTATATATATATTTTTGTTTGTTTATCGAGAGTAAACCACAACAACAGGTGTCATGAGAAACACCAACAGGTAAATCTCTTAATCAGGTGTGTTTACGTCAGACTGAGCCACCAACCACACAATGGCATATATTTAAACGAAGTTCTTCTTCATGGAATTATATAGAGATGAGGCCAAGATATTCTTTTACTACCTTTGCTCGTAGATAAAAACAATAAGGTAATAGTTACACAGATAATCCTGAAGTAAATCTCCTTATTACCTGTTCTCTACTTACCTTAGGGAGTCAATTACCTGTATGTATATTTAAAGGGACTTGTCTCTACCTATCATGTATGTATGTATGTATATGTATTACCAGGGTGATACAACAGAAATTAAAGTAAGTTACATATTACAATATAACTCTCTTCCCTCTGTATCCGGATGACGTAACATAAACTAAACATTCATTTCCTTAACCTAACTTCCTCCTCCTCCCACTGATACCTCCTCCTCCCCCACCCCTCTTCTTCCTCCCCCCCTCCCTACCTCCCTGCTTTCCTCCCTCCTCCTCCTCCCTTATAATTAGAGCAACTTCACATATCAGGATACACAAGACAGATTCCATTACCAGCCCAGACAATAAATATTTATCAAGGATGAACACAAAGGCTAGGTATGTTTCGCGTTTCACCATGTCGGCAGGGCGCCATGTTTGTTTATCCACGCTAACCCCCTCCCCTACACCTCCCTACTCCTCCCCCAACACCTCCCTACTCACTCTACCTCCCTACTCCTCCCCACACCCCCCCTACTCCTCCTTCAACGATCAGCACCCTCAATCTCCAACCATAATAAACACTACCACATATCGCCCAAAATATAATCCTCGTAATCTAAATAAAATCTGAATAAACTCAAAAATTTTTAATAACTCTGGATATTAGAGGATTTTTTATGTCGCTACATATAAGGGGCCAGGAAGACAAGATGGTTGTATAGGGGATAATGGGAGAGAAATTAATGGGTATAGTTTTAGAGGAAAGAGATCAGGAAACATTATAACCCCTGCGCCATTATCTCTCATAACTTTATATTATCTCTCAGTTTATCTCATTTCTCATCCTGACACATGTATCTATGTCTCTCGGCAGAGATAGTGGAGTGAGACTTCCCCCTCCCCCTCTCCATATCCCCCCCCCTCTACCCCTCCCCACCTAATCACCCCCTTCCTTCATCTCCCGCTACCCCTCTCCCTCTCCTCCCCCATACATACATACATTGTTCTCGACCAGAACAAGCTCTAAATAGTCTGTGATTGCTATGGTCTCTTAACTGGTATGAGTGAATGTACATTATCTAGTTAAGGTAGGTTTCAGTGTAATTTGGGTACCACTCATTTCACTAATATCCAACCCCTCGTCACTGTTATCCTATCATCTATCAATCATCCACACCATCAACCATCATCCACACCATCAACCATCATCCACACCATCAACCATTATCCACACCATCATCCACACCATCAACCATCATCCACACCATCACATCATCCACACCATCAACCATCATCCACACCATCAACCATCATCCACCATCAACCATCATCCACACCATCATCCGCACCATCATCCATCATCTACACCATCAACCATCATCCACACCATCAACCATTATCCACACATCATCCACACCATCAACCATCAATCACAACCATCATCCACACCACCAACCATCATCCACCATCAACCATCATCACACCATCCACACCATCATCCACCTCATCTACACCATCAACCATCATCCACACCATCAACCATTATCCACACCATCATCCACACCTATCAACCATCATCCACACCATCAACCATTATCACACCATCAACCATCATCCACCATCAACCATTATCCACACCATCATCCACACCAACAACCATCATCCACACCATCAACCATCATCCACACCATCAACCATTATCCACCATCATCCACCATCAACCATCATCACCATCAACCATCATCCACACCATCATCCATACCAACCATTATCCACCATCATCCACACCATCAACCATCATCTACACCATCAACCATCATCCTGCATCAACCATCATATACACCATCATCCATCATCCATCTTCCACACCATCATTCATCCACCTTCCCACCATCATCCATCATCCATCATCCACACCATCAACCATCATCGCTTACCATCATCCACCATCCACACCATCAACCATCATATACACCATCATCCATCATCCACACCATCATCCACACCATCATCCATCATCCCACACCATCCAACCATCATCCACGCCATCATCCATCCATTCATACCATCATCATCATCCACACCATCATCCATCATCCACACCATCAACCATTATCCCACCATCATCTACACACCATCAACCATCATCCACACACCATCATCCATCATCCACCATCATCCCACACCATAATCATCATCCACACCATCATCACCATCATCCATCATCACATCATCAACCATCATCCACACCATCAACCATCATCCACACCATCAACCATCATCCACACCATCAACCATCATCCACCATCAACCATTATCCATCATCCATCATCACACCACCAACCATCATCCACACCTGCCATCAACCATTATCCACAC
>NW_024722793.1:0-9826 GCF_018991925.1 Homarus americanus | reverse complement strand
TATACTCGCGGGTTATTATACTAGTGTGGTTATACTCAATACTCGCAGGTTATTATACTAGCGTGGGTATACTCAATACTCATGGGTTATTATACTAGCGTGGTCATAATCATGGGTGATTAGACTAACGTGGTTATACTCAATACTCACGGGTTATTATACTAGCGTCGTCATACTCATGGGTTATTATACTAGCGTGGTTATACTCAATACTCATGGGTTATTATACTAGCGTGGTCATAATCATGGGTTATTGTACTAGCGTGGTCATACTCGTGGGTTATTATACTAGCGTGGTTATAATCAATACTCATGGGTTATTATAACAGAGTGGTTATACTCATGGGTGATTAGACTAGCGTGGTTATACTCAATACTCAGGGGTTATTAGACTAGCGTAGTTATACTCATGGGTTATTATACTAGCGTGGTTATACTTATGGGTTATTATACTAACGTGGTTATGTACCAATAATTATGGGTTATTATACTGCGTGTTATATTCATGGTTATTATACTTCAGTGCGGCTATACCTTAACACCACGGGCTATTATATACTAGCGTGGTCATAATCATGGTGATTAGACCAACGGTTATACCAATACCACGGGTTATTATACCAGCGTGGTTATACTCAATATCACGGGTTATTATATACCAGCGTATTTCATACTCATAAGTATTTAGACTAACGTGGTTATACTCAATACTCATGGGTTATTATACTAGCGTAAGCTATACTCAACACTCACGTTATTATACTAGCGTGGGTATACCATGATTATTATACTAGCCTGGTTATACTAATACCACGGGTTATTATACTAGCGTGGGTATACTCATGGGTGATTAGACTAACGTGCTTATACTCAATACCTTTATGGGTTATTATACTAGCGTGGTTATACTCAATGCTCATGGGTTATTATACTAGCGTGGTTATACTCATGGGTTATTATACTAGCGTGGTTATACTCATGAGTTATTATACTAGCGTGGTTATACTCATGGGTTATTATACTAGCGTGGTTATACTCATGGGTGATTAGACTAACGTGGTTATACTCAATACTCACGGGTTATTATACTAACGTGGTTATACTCAATACTCACGGGTTATTATACTAGCGTGGTTATACTCATGGGTTATTATACTAGCGTGGTTATACTCAATACTCACGGGTTATTATACTAACGTGGTTATACTCAATACTCACGGGTTATTATACTAGCGTGGTTATACTCAATACTCATGGGTTATTAGACTAGCGTGGTCATACTCGTGGGTTATTATACTAGCGTGGTTATACTCAATACTCATGGGTTATTATAACAGAGTGGTTATACTCATGGGTGATTAGACTAGCGTGGTTATACTCAATACTCAGGGGTTATTAGACTAGCGTAGTTATACTCATGGGTTATTATACTAGCGTGGTTATACTTATGGGCTATTATACTAACGTGGTTATACTCATGGGATATTATACTAGGGTTGTTATGCTAATAAGTTATTATACTAGCGTGGTTATACTCATAGTTATAATCCTGGCGTAGTTATTCTAATGGTTTATGATACCAGCGTGATTATACTCATGTTATACTGTTCCATTGTGGTTATACTTAAGGGGTTGTCACTCTCATGTGGTTTTATACAGAGAGAGAGAGAGAGAGAGTTAGAGATGAAGAGACAGATACATAGTGATAGAAGTGCGTGTTGAAACAGTCAGAGAAATTACGAGAGATAGATGGAGAGAAAATAAATATATAAAAAAGGCGAGAAAAGAATACAGAAATACAGACAGACAGGCAAACAAATAGACAGACAGATAGATGGATAGATGGACAGACATATAGATAGATAATTAGACAGACAGAAAGACAGGCAAACAGATAGACAGACAGATAGACAGACAGACAGACAGACAGGCAAACAGATACAGAAAGATAGATAGATAGACCGACAGACCGAAAAAAATCAATATCTAGACAATAAGCTCTACGTTTATATCGACCCATATTTCACTATAAGATTATACCACCACTTACTGTATATGTTACTAACAGGTGGCTAAAGGAATTGTATACTCGATGAATAAGTCTATAGAGAGGAGGCAAGAATGGTAATACATGTGAGATGTTTGGGGGGGGAGATTATTGTGATCATAAATAGAGGAAGGAACAGAGAGGAGGAAGGAAAAGAGGAAGAGGAGGAGGGGAAAGGAGGAGGAAGAAGAGGAGTAGGAGGAGGATATGAAGGGTTAGTTCAGATGTTGAAGGTTTTCATGTCACTAATTCTTGAGTACAGACACACACACTTTGAACCCCCTAAATTAATCGTTGGCATGATCCATTAAATTAATCCATGACATGACCCATTGACAAGACAACGTAATCATGCCGGGTTATCACGTCATGTTTCAGCATTTGACCTGTGTCATGGTCATATCATCGCGTAGGACAAGCAGCCACGACGTACGTAAGGTGTGATGTGTTCGGTCACTACAGAGACTAGCAGAAATAATGGTTACCCCTCTCTATATACAGTATCTCTCTCTCCTGTCGCACAAAAAGCCGTTTTATGTTGTGTCTCCTCTTGTACATATAGCAAAAAGAGTAAAAAATATTATGTAAAGAGAACAGGAATGAATATTTCCCACCCACAGATAACAAAAACAGCGAGGATTTCTCACGTAGGCCTCCAGATAACAGGAGCAAATATTTCTTACTTATAGATAATAAGAATAAATATTTCTCACGTATATATATATAGCAAGCGAAAATATTTCTTAAGTACTAATAACAGGAGTAAATATTTCTCACGTAGGCCTCCAGATAACAAGAGTAAATATTTCTTACTTATAGATAATAAGAATAAATATTTCTCACGTATATATATAGCAAGCGAAAATATTTCTTAAGTACTAATAACAGGAGTAAATACTTCTCACGTATTGTACAGTACATATAAAAGTAATAAATATTTCTTACGTACAGATAACAAGATTAAATATTTCTTACGTACAGATACAAATAGTCGTAATGGTTGCTCGTGTAAAGAATAATCATAGCAATTATTTATTTATCATATGAAGCTAACCATTGTAATAGTTGTTTCTCGGGTGAAGATAGCCACTGTAATGGTTATTTTTCACGTCGAGATAACCGTTGCAGTGGTTATTTCTTACGTGAAGATAGTCCAAGACAATAACTATTTCCTACGTCAAAACTAACGGTAAGAACTCCAAATGTCACTAGCTACTTCCTATATCACGTACAAATAACCGGAGAAAGTACCTCACTATCACGGACAAATATCGAGAGAAAGTGTTACACTATCACTCAGATAGTCAAAGAATGTAGCAGGCCATAAGGTGTAAACACTCATGAACGAGCTACTTTCTCTATACATATAGCCAGGGAAAGCTCCTCATTATCAGGTACAAATAAATAGAGAAAGTACAACTCATCCGCAAGTTACCAAAGAAAACACCTCACTACCAAGCACAAACACCAAGAAGTCACCAACCCTACCCGTTTGGATAACCGTACATATAACTAGAAAAGTACTTCCCTTTGGTTTAAAATTACCCAGGGAAAGTACTTCATACTCACGGAAAGTACACAGGAAAAGTACCACTCAATCTCACCCGCCAAAGAGACTCAGTCATCTTACCTTGCTTTGAAGATCTGGGGCAGGAGGCGTCGAAGTGATTCTGACTTCCCAAAGCCACAACAGAGCTGGTGGTTGGGTAATTTAATGCTCTAAATAGTCCAGTTAACAAGAGTGAATGATGGAGCGGGTAGTGGTCAAAAGGGAGTGGCAGAGATGAGGTCTCTTTTTCTATTTTTTTTAAGCGAGTGGTGCGGCGACTGGGAGTGAGCGTCGACACAGACCGCCCCGTATGGAAGAGAGAATGTGTATGAGCCAGTCAAGGATCCCAACCTCTCTTATATACACCTCGCTCAGTTGGTGCCAGCCAGCCAATCAGGGAGTTTCTCACGTTCTCTTTCAAACCTGGCTGCCTCGCCCGCTCGATTTTGAAATTGTCACACGCCGTTTTGGAGCGATTTCTAGTTTTTTTCACACTTTATTTTTTAACTGGATTTAAAATTTTATCTAATCATAATTTTGTAATTAATTAATTCCGGTTAAAAAAAGTTGCAAAATAGAACAGATACTTGAGGCGGACGGAGGCGGGGGACTCCGTCTCCAAGTCGGCCACTCAAAGACCTGCATGTGACGTCATCTAGATCGTCCAATGAAGAGCCATCCATCACACGCCATCTAACCAATCAGAGCAGTTAATCTGGATGACGTCAAAGGGAGAGGGGGGGGGGATTCAGAGTGACACGACTGCAAGTGTTGACACAATACTTGGCAACACAAGATAAATTAATTCTCCCGAGAGATTATAAACACTAATTATATTTCAGGAGTGTAGCTGCATGCCTCATGTAGGTTAGATTCAAAAAAACTCCTTTAATTCTTGGAGATTTCTGTTATTTTCAATAATTTTTGTTGATTGTTTTACGAATAGATGTGAAAATATGTTTAGATTACTGAACACAATGTGAGAGAAAATATATAGTATATGTGTGGCGGGGATGAGTTGTGTGTGTATGTATGTATGTGTGTGTGTGAGTGTGTGTGTGTGTTTGTGTGTAGGAGTTGTGTGTGTGTGTGTGGGAAGCATACCAAAGGAGTGGAGGTTTGGTTAGGTTAGGTTAGTTTTTTGGTTAGGCTAGTTTTTAGGTTAGGTTAGTTTGGTTAGTTTAGGTTAGATTGGTTAGGTAAGGGTAGTTAGGTTAGGTTAATCTAGTTTGGTTAGGTTAGTTTTCAGGTAACGTTAGTTTGGTTAGGTTAGGTTAGTCTCGTTAGGTTAGGTTGGTTTGGTTAGGTTAGGTTAGTTTCGTTAGGTTAGGTTGGTTTGGTTAGGTTAGTTTCGTTAGGTTAGGTTGGTTTGTTTAGGTTAGGTTAATCTGTATATTGACTTTTCGTGTGGTCATTTATATTAAAACATAAATAAGACATGCATAGGTATTACTCTATACACGTCTCGCGGTACATGTTCATCATGGCATGAACAAGGGTGTACAGTTGTATCATGACAGTCAACTACATTACTTTACACACCTACGATGGTACAGATCTAACGACTTCTTTATGGTACAATCCTTTGACGTCCTTAGTCGGTTTAGCGGTACAATGACGTGTGTAAGAATGGTATATTCAACCAGGAATAGTAGTGTTCTTCAATCGTACATCTGAGTTGGTACAAAGTTTGATGGTACAATTCTAGAACTCACCAAAGCTTTCTGTGATTTCACAATTCTTTATCGTATTCTAATTGGTTGACTTGCTATATTACTGTACATGTATATACACTGCGTCAGCACCTCACGACACAGTGGTGGTGTCGCCCTATATGTTGATATCAAGTATAACACTTCTGTAAGAGATGATTTAAAGGTTCAGGAGGAGTACATGGAGTGTTTTCACTGAATTACGTAACGACACACGAAATATCCTAGTAGGAGTAATCTACAGAAGACCCCACACTAATGTAAGGAATTTTCTTGATAAATTTTCGGAGCTTATCACTATCATAAGTCCAGAGTGGAAAACATGGCTACATTACAGGAGATTTCAACCTTGATCTATTAAAATCAGAAACCGACACCTCAGTATTAGACCTTGCTCCCTGTCATTCTAAACGTTTCTTCAACACTATAACCAAACCCACTAGAGTAACTGCCACTGTGATAGATCATATCTGGACAAACAACACTCCTAACAATCTTGCAAGTGGAATTATTTATAACAATATCTCAGATCACTTCCCAGTTTTTGCCATGTATAAAACAGCCACAAGACCTGAAAGGTCTAGTAGAGTCCCAATACAATACAGAGACTACTGCACCGACAACATGCTCCTTTTTAAAAACAACATAATGAATGCTAACTGGGAGCTTGTCTATGCCTCCAACAACCCTAACGTGAACAGCTGTAACTTCTCTTGCATCTTCAATGCTTGCCTTGATAAATGCTTCCCGCTCAAGACTAAGTCAGTGAAAACTGTATCCATTTCCAAACCGTATATCACAAGCGAAATTTAGACAATGATAAAAGAAAAACACAAACTCCAAAGGAAATTTGCAAAAAGACCCATAACTTTTGGTGATGTTTACCGAAATATTAGAAATAGAGTAACTCAAGCAGTTAGAAATGCCAGACCTAATAATAATAAGCTCCAGTCAGCATGAGGCGACAGTAAGACAACCTGGAATGTCATAAATTCTATCCAGAACAGGAACACTCAGCCTTCGGCCCCCCACTCAGCTTTTATGATAAATGATTCAGTTTTAACTGAACCATTTCAATGAATATTTTATTAATGTTGGCAAAAATCTTGCAGAGAGCATCCCTGATCACCACGAAGAATTTAGAGCCTACCTGCAAAACAAACAGCAAAATGAGCTGTTCTTATCCCCTGTCACAGCAGATGAATTACTGGCCATCATAAAAATGTCCAAAGATGCAGCAGCTGGCGAAGACAATATTCCAATGAGCATCATTGTAAGGGCGGAAACGATCCTCCGGCTGGTTACCGCTGCTAACTCGCTCGTTTGCTGGTGCAGACGACACTTGGGGTGGTTGGACAGAGGTGAGAACGGCAGCGACTATCTGCGCCACCGGCAGATTCAACCCAGCCGCCATACAGACAGTATCTAGCTACCCTGCTGTCCGTCAAATTCTGGCTGTGATCTCATCATAGGTCCTGGACTCGTGGGCTGTGTTCCCAGACCTTCACCTATCAACTGCCAACTCTCTGGTCATCTACCACATACCGCATACCACGACTTTCAGTTCATCACATTCCGTCTGTGCCCCGGTGTCTCCGTCATTTCAAGACGTCGCTTGAGTGTGGAGTGTGCATCACCGTGTTCCAGAACCTTCCCCCAGGGCCACTGCCGTAGGAAATATTTGTTCATGGTTTGATTCCATAATTGTTTGAATCCATTAATTGCTGACTCCCATTATTTGTTTGATTCCTTTAATTGTTTGCTTCCTTTAATTGTTTGACTCCATCAACTGTTGACTGCCTTATTTGTTTGACTCCCGTAATTATTTGATGTTTGTTGAGTGGTGTCAGAGTTTTGTGTTATATTTTTATAGTAAAGAGATGTCAATCTCAAACGGTTGTTTGTTATTCCTCGGAAAACCATGGTCCTTGACTTTCCTTTATTAAGATCCTGATAAGTCTGGTAAGGGATTTCTATCCCTAAGTCCCAGGCCTTCACATTCATTAAGAAAGTAGCCCACCTGTTGTCCTACACATTTGTAACTCCTCCTTCACTAGTGGTGTCTTTCCGGATAAACTAAAAATTGCTAAAGTTCACCCAGCACAAAAAATCTGGGGACAGAGGTCTCTTCAAGAACTACCGCCCCATATCAGTCCTCCCAGCCTTGAGTAAGATACTGGAAAAACTAGCATGTAATAGACTAAATTCCTTCTGCAATGCCAATAACATCTTAACAGACTCCCAGTTTGGATTTAGAGCTAGAAGGTCGACTGAGAGTGCTCTGCTATCCTTTACTAATGACGTCTTAAATTCCTTTGATGACAGTCAGTTCACAGTCGGTATATTCTTGGACCTCTCTAAAGCCTTCGATACTGTCGACTATGCCATCCTCCTTTCAAAGCGTGAATATTACGGCGTTAGGGGCCTGTCCCACAATTGGTTTCCCTCATATCTGTCCAACAGGATGCAGTATGTCTGCTTAATAATCAGCAATCTGACTCCTCGTCAATCTTGTATGGCATCCCCCAAGGTTCCATTGTCGGAGTAGTACTGTTTTTGTTGTATATAAACGATATAGTCCACGCCAGCACACTCATAAAATACAATTTATTTGCAGACGATGGTAATCTCTATGCCAGTAACTCATACCTCCATTCCTTGATGAGAACTATGAACACTGAATTGACTAAACTCAGGACCTGGGTAATACGTAATAAACTGACCTTAAGCCTTGAGAAAACCCACTACACGATCTTTCACAGAAGGAAAACTTATCCCCAGACTTGGACCCCCTGTACCTTGGTAATACAGTCCGCAAACGCGAACAAAAACTTAATTGCTCTGAGTTATTGTTGGTGAGAAACTGAACTGGAGAAACCACATGCAAGCCATCCACAGTAAAGTCAATAAACAGTGCAGTATCATGTATCATACTCGACAGTCACTCACTGTCACAGCAATGAAAGAAATCCATCATGATCTTGTTTACCAACACCTGATACACTGTCACACACTATGGGAGGCCTCTGGCTCTTCAAAAACACAATATCTGGTTACTGCACAATAGAGAGTTGTACGGACAATGACCTACTTGAAAAAAAAACAGATCACACAAGCGAAAAATTGGCTATATTGAAAGTGTTAAAATTCGAAGATATTAACACCTACTGCTGTGCCCTCTTTGTTTATAAATCTTTGAATCACTTGCCTGACAATAATTATTTCCAGTTCCGGAATAATCAGAGATACAACTTAAGACACCCAGAGCTAGTAAGACCACCCCCCATGCGCTCCTCTCAGTCCCAGACCTCCATAAAATATCACGGTGTGAAGGTGTGGAACAACTTACCCCCACACATCCGAGCAAAGACTACTCTCCCTTCCTTTTTATCATCTCTTAAAAAATATCTATTGTCTAACTATTAATATTTCTTGTAACACCTACTATATTTACAGTACCTGCTTTTATTGTACATCAAAACCGTTTTATCGGAAATTATCATGTAAATAGATAAGTAATTACTATTGCAATAAACGTAATTGCTAACTAGACATAATCCTGACAGCTCTGTCCTCTTATATAAATGATGGTTTAAAAGATGAAAGGACTTTCTGCAGGCAAGGCAAGAGAGGATACATGAATGGATTAGTAAATATTATTAAAAAATGTAATCTGGCAGACTGGTGTACAGCTGTTCAGAAAAGTTGTAATAATCCACCCTGGGAAGAACGAGAAGTAGAGTTAGACATAGTGCCTCTCACAATGAAGAAATCATTACATGAACCAGGACAGTTAAGGGCTTTATATGGGAATAAGATTAGTAATTTGCCTAAAATAAACACATTGCATGTATATTGTGACGGTTCAGTTATGTCAAGTGGCAGGGCAGGGTGCGGGATCCTTATAGGACAGTACACAGAACAAGGAAATGATGACATCAAAATTCGACTTCGGTTGTGCAGTTTTATATCATCAACACAAGCTGAGTTATATGCAGTGTTAGTAGGATTGGAAAATGTAGTAAAGAGGTATAAAGATGCATATTTTTTTGTTGATAGTAGGGCAGCTTTGGATTCTTTGAACAGTGGGAGTCCAGTCTTTGGACACATTATTGGTTCATGTAGAAAATTAGTAAATACAATAAGGAAAAATGGCCATAATGTTCAATTTGTATGGGTCCCTTCACATGTAGGCATTGGTCTTAATGAAGCAGTAGATATAATAGCAAAAAGAGCCACGGAAAAGGCCGAGATCGACATAATATGTACTAAAACCTTGAAACAATTAAGGAGCAAATTACGGAAAATACAATCAATAGAAGATAATTTCAAAAGGAACGAAATATACGAGAAAAATGAAACAATGAAACATTACCATCATGTTCTCATGAACACAAAATTTACATGTGGGAAAGATAGGAGTAGGTGGAAAGATTCAGTGTATATGAGGTTAAGATTAGGATATAAATATTATTGGGAACTTGGAGCTGAGAGAAGTGAACAGGATAAAGAATGTAG